>NC_050453.1:25401934-25701934 GCF_903995425.1 Onychomys torridus
CCATATGTGATTTCCAAAGTGGCTGTACAAACTTGCATTCCCACCAGCAGTGGAGGAGAGTTCTCCTTGCTCCACATCCTCTCCAGCATAACCTGTCTTCTCTGTTTTTGATCTTAGCCACTCTGACAGGTGTAAGGTGATATCTCAGAGTCGTTTTGATTTGCATTTCCCGGATAATTAGGGATGTTGAGCAATTCCTTAAATGTCTTTCAGCCATTTGAGCTTCCTCTGTTGAGAATTCTCTGTTTAGTTCTATAGCCCATTTCTTAATTGGACTGTTGGGCATTTTGATGTCTAATTTCTTGAGTTCTTTATATATTCTGGATATCAGCCCTCTGTCAGATGTGGGGTTGGTGAAGACCTTTTCCCATTCTGTAGGCTGTCGCTTTGTCTTGTTGACCATGTCCTTTGCTCTACAAAATCTTCTCAGTTTCAACAGGTCCCATTGATTGATTGTTTCTCTCTGTGTCTGTGCTACTGGTGTTATATTTAGAAAGTGATCTCTGGTCCAAAGCGATTAAGAGTACTTCCTACTTTCTCTTCTATGAGGTTCAGAGTAACTGGATTTATGTTGAGATCTTTGATCCACTTAGACTTAAGTTTTGTGCACGGTGACAGATATGGATCTATTTGTAGCCTTCTACACATTGACATCCAGTTATGCCAGCACCATTTGTTGAAGATGCTTTCTTTTTTCCATTGTACATTTTTGGCTTCTTTGTCAAAAATTATATGTTCATAGGTGTTCGGGTTAATGTCAGGGTCTTCAATTCGTTTCCATTGGTCCTCATGTCAGTTTTTATGCTAGTACCAATCTTTTTTTTATTACGGTAGCTCTATAGTAGAGCTTGAGGTCGGGGATCATGATGCCTCCAGAGGTTGTTTTATTGTACAGGATTCTTTTAGCTATCCTGGGTTTTTTTGTTTTTCCATATGAAGTTGAGTATTATTCTTTCCAGATCTGTGAAGAATTGTGTTGGTAATTTGATGGGGATTGCGTTGAATTTATAGATTGCTTTTGGTAAGATCGCCATTTTTACTATGTTAATTCTGCCTATCCATGAGCATGGGAGGTCTTTCCATTTTTTGACATCTTCTTCAATTTCTTTTTTCAGGGACTTAAAGTTCTTGTCATAAAGGTCCTTCACATGCTTAGTTAGAGTAACCCCAAGGAATTTTATATCATTTGTGGCTATTGTAAAGGGTGATGTATCTCTGATTTCCTTCTTAGCTTGTTTGTCTATTGTATATAGGAGGGCTATTGATTTTTTTGAGTTGATCTTGTATCCTGCAATGTTGCTGAAGGTTTTTATTAGCTGTATCAGTTCCTTGGTTGAATTTTTGTGGTCACTCATGTATACTATCCTGTCATCTGCAAATAGGGAAAGCTTGACTTCTTCCTTTCCAATTTGTATCCCCTTAATCTCCTTATGTTGTCTTATAGCTCTGGCTAGAACTTCAAGTACTATATTGAATAAGTATGGGGAGAGGGGACAGCCTTGCCTTGTCCTGATTTTAGTGGTATTGCTTTGAGTTTCTCTTCATTTAATTTGATGTTGGCTGTTGGCTTGCTGTAGATTGCCTTTATTGTCTTTAGTTATGTTTCCTGTATTCCTGATCGCTCCAAGACCTTTATCATGAAGGGGTGTTGGATTTTGTCAAATGCCTTTTCTGCATCTAGTGAGATGACCATATGGTTTTTTTCTTTGAGTTTGTTTATATGGTGTATTACATTGACTGACTTTCATATGTTGAACCACCCTTGCATCCCTGGGATGAAGCCTACTTGATCATGGTGGATAATTATTTTGATGTGTTCTTGGAGTCTGTTTGCCAGTATTTTATTGAGTATTTTTGCATCAATGTTTATGAGGGAGATCGGTCTATAGTTCTCTTTCTTTGTTGCATCTTTGTTTGGTTTAGGTATCAGGGTAATTGTAGCCTCATAGAAGGAGTTTGGTAATATTTCTTCTGCTTCTATTGTGTGGAACTATAAAGAGTATTGGTATTAAGTCTTCTTTGAAGATCTGGTAAAATTCTGCAGTGAAACCATCTGGTCCTGGGCTGTTTTTGGTTGGGAGACTTTTAATGATTGATTCTATTTCCTTAGGGGTTATTGGACTATTTAAATGGTTTATTTGGTCTTGATTTAACTTTGGTATGTGGTACCTATCCAGAAAATTATCCATTTCTTTTTGATTTTCCAGTTTTGTGGAGTATAGGTTTTTGAAGTATGACCTGATGATTCTCTGGATTTCCTCATTGTCTGTTATTATGTCCCCCTTTTAATTTCTGATTTTGTGAATTTGGATGCTCCTCTCTCTGTCTTTTGGTTAGTTTGGATAAGGGCTTGTCTATCTTGTTGATCTTCTCAAAGAACCAACTCTTTGTTTCATTAATCCTTTGTATTGTTCTCTTTATTTCTATTTTATTGATTTCAGCTCTCAATTTGATAATTTCCTGGTGTCTGTTCTTTCTGGGAGACTTTGCTTCTTCCTGTTCAAGAGCTTTCAGGTGTGCTGTCAAATCACTAGCGTGAGATTTCTCCAGCTTCTTTATATGGGCATTTAGTGCTATGAATTTCCCTCTTAGCACTGCTTTCATAGTGTCCGATAAGTTTGGGTATGTGTGGATTCATTTTCATTGATCTCTAGGAAGTCTTTAATTACTTTCTTTATTTCTTCCTTAACCCATTGGTGATTCAGTTGAGCATTATTCAGTTTCCATGAGATTGTAGGATTTCTGTAGTTTTTTCTGTTGTTGAAAGCTAACTTTAAACCATGGTGGTCTGATAGAACACAGGAGGTTATTCCAATTGTTTTGTATCTGTTGAGATTTGCTTTGTGGCCAAGTATGTGGTCGATTTTAGAGAAGGTTCCATGGGGTGCTGAGAAGCAGGTATATTCTTTTTTGCTTGGGTGGAATGCTCTGTAGATATCGATTAAGTCCATTTGAGCCATAACATCAGTTAAGTCCATTATGTCTCTGTTAAGTTTCAATTTGGCCGATCTGTCCAGAGGTGAAAGTGGGGTGTTGAGGTCTCCCACTATTAATGTGTGGGGTTTTATATGTGATTTAAGCTTTAGTAATGTTTCTTTTACATATGTGTGTGCCCTTGTGTTTGGGGCATAAATGTTCAGAATTGAGACTTCATCTTGGTGGATCTTTCCTGCGATGAGTATGTAATGTCCTTCATCATCTCTTTTGATTGATTTTAGTTTGAAGTCTATTTTGCTGGATATTAGGATGGCTACACCAGCTTGCTTCTTAAGACCATTTAATTGGAAAGTCTTTTCCCAGCCTTTTATTCTTAGGAGGTGTCTATCTTTGAATTTGAGGTGTGTTTCTTGTATGCAGCAGAAAGATGGGTCCTGTTTTCGTATCCATTCTGTTAGTCTGTGTCTTTTTATAGGTGAATTAAGTCCATTGATATTAAGGGATAATAATGACCAGTGATTGTTCATTCCTGTTATTATTTTTATTTTTTGGTGGTAGTGTGTGTGTAATTCTCTTCTTTGGGGTTTACTGCTGTGGTGTTATCTATTGCCTGTGTTTTCATTGGTGTATCTGCCTTCCTTATGTTGGAATTTTCCTTCTAGTGCTTTCTGTAGGGCTGGGTTTGTGGATAAGTATTGTTTAAATCTGGTTTTATCTTGGAAGGTCTTGTTCACTCCATCTATGATGATTGAAAGTTTTGCTGGGTATATTAATTTAGGCTGGCATCCATGGTCTCTTAGTGTCTGCATTATATTTGTCCAGGTCCTTCTTTATTTCAAAGTCTCCATTGAGAAATTGGGTGTTATTCTGATGGGTTTGCCTTTATAACTCACTTGGCCTTTTTCCTTTGCTGCCCTTAATATTCTTTTTTTATTCTGTTGTTTAATTATTATGTGGCAAGGGGACTTTTTTGGGGGGGTCTAGTCTGTTTGGTGTTCTATAGGCTTCTTGCATCTTCATAGGCATTTGGTTCTTTAAGGTGGGAAAGTTTTCTTTTATGATCTTGTTAAATATATTTTTGGTGCCTTTGAGTTGGTATTCTTCTCCTTCCTCTATCCCTATTATTCATAGATTTGGTCTTTTCATGGTGTCCCAAATTTCTTGGACATTTTGGGTCATGACTTTGTTGGTTTTAATATTTTCTTTGACTGATGAATCTATTTCTTCTACCGTATCTTCAACACCAGAGATCCTCTCTTCCATTTCTTGCATTGTGTTGGTTATACTTGCATATGAAGTTCCTGTTTGTTTACTCAGATTTTCTATTTCCAGCATTCCTTCTGCTAGTGTCTTCTTCATTTTTTCTATTTCCCTCTTCAGGTCTTGGACTGTTTCCCTTGTTTTTTCATGATTTTCTTTCAGGGACTTATTGTTTTCTTCTGCTTTAATTGTCCTTTCCTCTAGTTTTTTTATAGCATTCTTCCCATTTTTTGTTTGTCTGTTCCTCTACTTTATTTTTGATTTCTTCTATATAAGGCTCTAGCTTCTTCATGATGTTACTTGTAAGGTTGTTTTCTCCTTCTTCTTCCATTCTGTGATGTTCAGGTCTTGCTGTTGGAGAAGGGCTAAGTTCTGGTGATGCTGTATTGCTCTTTATTTTGTTGTATGTACTTCTGCCTTGGTGTCTGCCCATCTCCTTGTAGATTCGTTCTTGGTCTTATCAGTGTACTTGGTCCAGACAGAGCTTACATATTTAGGGAGCCTCTCTCTGGTCCAGATGGAAACTCTGGGCTGGATGAGAGCTCTTATCCAGATGAGAGTGCTGGCCAGATAGGAGCTGGGGGGCTGGACTCTGAGTCTCAGGAAGTCCCTGGGTTCTCCTTATCTTGTCCAGATGGGAGCTCCTCTTGTCCAGATGGGAGTTCTGGGACAGGATGGAAGCTCTGGTTCAGATGGGAGTTCTGGGGCAGGATGGGAGCTGGGGGCTCTCTGGTCCAGATGGGAGTTCTGGGGCAGGATGGAATGCTGGATACTGGTCCCTAAGTCTCCGGAAGTGGCTGGGATCTCCAGCAGATTGGTGTGGGGGCAAGGAGTTGAGGTTGTAGAGTCCACCGGAGGGTTTCTCTGGTCCAGATGGAAGTTCTGGGGCGGATGGGAGCAGAGAGCTGGTCTCTGAGTCTCAGGAAGTGGCTGGGGTCTCAGGCAAATGTGTGTGGGGGCAGGGTGTGGAGATTGCAGGGTCTTCCCACAGGGCCCCAGATTGGCTGGTAACTGGGGCCAAGTTGGGCAGGTCCTCCCAGGATGTTGCCCAGGGGTGGGACCCAGGGGCGGTTGCCTCTCTGACTCTCCATTCTCTTAGATTTTAACTTTCCCTGTTTTAGATGAAAAGTCAGCAATGGACCTTCTAATTGGTACCCTCCGTGTCTTCTTTTTCTAATTGTTTCATAAGCTTGCCTTTGCCTTCAGAATCTATCAGTTTCACTAAAATATATCTCGTTGAGTTTTCTGATTGAAATTTATTGAGCCTTTTATATTAAAGTGATTTTTCAAACCAAATTAGCAAGAACTGTTAATTATTGTTTTCTTTTATATCTTTTTTCTCTGCTACATCTTTAATTCCAATTCCATGAATGTGAGACCACTTAATATTGTCTCACTTAATATTTATTGTCTGCTTCCTTTCTTACCCTTGTTTGTTTGTTTGTTTCTTTCGTTTGGTTTTTTGAGACAGGGTTTCCCTGTGTAGCTTTGCGCCTTTCCTGGAACTCACTTGGTAGCCCAGGCTGGCCTCAAACTCACAAAGATCTGCCTGCCTCTGCCTCCCGAGTGCTGGGATTAATGGCATGTGCCACCACCACCTGGCTTATTTTATTTATTTTTTATTTTTAAAAGTTTTATAAGTAATTTAATTTTACATATCAGCCATGGATTCCCCTCTCTTCCCTGGTCCTGCTCCCCTCC
Source organism: Onychomys torridus (assembly GCF_903995425.1). Classification (NCBI taxonomy): domain Eukaryota; kingdom Metazoa; phylum Chordata; class Mammalia; order Rodentia; family Cricetidae; genus Onychomys; species Onychomys torridus. Next base: position 25,407,833 of record NC_050453.1, read on the forward strand.
CCCCAATCCAGGAGGAGGGGGCTGGACCTCCCTTGTTTCTTATATACATTCCTTCATCAGTTTCCTTTCTTACCCTTGTTTCTTATATACATTCATTCATCAGTTATTAATTTGTTATATTTACCACTTGTGACTTCATTAGTACACTCAAATTTTTACTCAGTTGACTAATTTTAATATTTAACAAATTGCATGTCTATGTTGTGATCTCTGTGGGAGCCTGTTTTCGGGCTCCTCATGGCTTTACCCAGCAGGTCTGCATAGAGGATGATTAGGGCCACAGGCCTGAGTGCAGGTGTCTCAGATGGACTGCACTTGGCTGTGCTGGGGGCGCGGGGGGGGGGGGGGGGGCCCAGAGAGTCTTTTGCTCCACCCCTTGGCATCCTATAAATACCCTGGTGCAGAGAGAGGGCCTGTTGGAAAAGGTTTGAGGCCCTCTCAAGGATAAAACCCCTGCCCCTTGATAATATATATATAAATTTTTATTTTTTCCATAACACTGGCATGCCACTTTCCACTGGCAGGGCTGACTCGCTTTCGCCAAAAATGGTTGAGAGAAAGCCTGAACTGATCTAGTCTCGTGATCGGATGGCCAAACACCCTAACTGTCCTGCTAGAAATCTCATCCAATGACTGAGTGAAGTGGATGCAAAGATCCATGGCCAGGCCCCAGGTGGAACTCCAGGAGTCCAACTGGTGAGAACCAGGAGGGACTGTAAGAGTGTGAATTGTTGAGACCAAGATTGGAAAAAGCACAGGGACAAATAGCCAAACTAATGGAAGCACATGAATTATGAACCAATTGCTGTGGAGCCCCCAACTGGATCAGGCCGTCTGGATAAGTGAGACAGTTGAATAGCTTGATCTGTTTGGGAGGCATCCAGGCAGTGGGATCAGGACCTGTCCTTAGTGCATGAGCTGGCTGTTTGGAACCTGGGGCTTACACAAGGACACTTTGCTCAGCCTGGGAGGAGGGGACTGGACCTGCCTGTACTGAATCCACCAGGTTTAAATGAATCCCCAGGGGAGTCTTGGCCCTGGAGGAGATGGGAATGGAGGGGAGGGGATGGGGGAAGGCACAGGGGGGAGTGGGAGGGGGGAGGACAGGGGAACCCATGGCTGATGTGTAAAATTAAATTAAATTATAAAATAAAAATCTCTTATTTTCCTTTTTCTTTGGTCCCTATTACTTTGTCTTCAGTCCCTGTTCATTTGTCTTTAGTTCCCCCTTTTATTTTTCTTTAGTCCCTGTTTGGGCACCCTTCTGTGGGGCGTTTACCCACCAACCCCACAGCTTCCTAGAGTTTTCTTGAGTGTGAGCAGCAGGAAATAATAGATAGAAGGATTTATATTGTGAAGATAAACAGAAAATAAAGGATAGCCTCAAGAGGGCCTGGAACCTTTTCTAGTGGGGCCCTGACTGTCTCTGCCCCAGGGTATTTATAGAGAGGCCAAAGGGTGGAGCAAAAGCCCTCCTCCCCCAGCACAGCCAAATGCAGTCCATTTCAGACACTGCACTCAGGCTGGTGGCCCTTATCATCCTCTATGCGGACCTGCTGGGTAAAGCCATGAGGAACCCGAAAACAGGCTCCCACAGATCTCCTATCTGTTCATTTATCATATCCACCATTTCCTTTGTTCCTTTCCCAAAGAGATGTTTGTGGAAGTAATTTGTAATTTATTGAATATAAATGCTGTTTTAGATTAGTTATAAATTCATAGTAAACTAGCACAGTATAGTGAAAGCTGTGTGTTGTCTGTCACACATTTGTATCTATGGCTAATATCTTGCATCTCTATGGTGGATTTGTCAATAGTAAGTGTTACGTCTCAGGAAGTGCTTATGTCCAGACATGACAGTGTTGGATTAGCTCATGCTAGACTATAGAAGGACTTCTGGCGAGTTAGATAAAATCCAGCATTCTTCAGGAACTTGTGAAAGGAGTCATTTCCCATCCCTCTGCTCAAGATTCTTTACTATTCTCTTTCTTGCCATTCTCTGCTATTCTTCTGCTTCTCTCTGCTCTTAAGAGATAGTCCTGGCCATGTCCAGTCTGCTGCTGCTTCTCTCTGCTCTTAAGAGATAGTCCTGGCCATGTCCAGTCTGCTGCTGCTTCTCTCTGCTCTGAACTCTTTCAGATGCCTTTGGTTGCTCTTTCTCTCTTACCACAATAAAAATCTTCACCCTAATGGAGTAGCCTTTGGGTGTTTTCTTTACTGTGCTCCCATTTACACTAAGGAAACAACATCCTTTGCTGTTATGAAGTAAAATTTATTTGAATTTGGTCTCTCCTCCCTCCATCTTCTTTTCCTAGTCCAAGATTCCATCTAGTTCCATTTAGTCTTTTTGTCTTCTTTTCTTCTCTGGTCTGTGTCAATCTATCCAATCCCTTATGGATTGGAGCAGGTCCAGTGTTTCATACAATGTTTCTCAATGTTCGTGTAATGTTTTTCTCATGGCTATACATGGTTTATTGGATCTGGAGAGAAGACAGGAGGGCCATATTTTCCTTCGAATGACATCGCACATACAAGCTAAGCCCAACTTGCTGTTTGTATTTGTTGGCTCCCACCGTGCCTGCCTCGGCAGTCAGTCATCACTGGCTGCCAGGTGCCTTTCCACATACATGACACATGCACTCCTTAAAAGTGCCCATTCCTCAAGTCCCCTCTCTTGCCCCTCTTGCCCCTCTTGCTTTCTTGTCAGTCTGTCTGCCTGCTTGCTTCTCTTATGTCCCCACTCCAAGACAGCCTTTCACTTTCACTCCCCCCTCCCCCGATAAACCTCTTACGCTAACCAGTTGCACCATGGCGTGTTCTCTTAGGGGCATCCCTTGGCAGGCCCCCAAAAGGTACCTACCTTGCCACACTGTATCCTTTCAATATTAGCCTTAATTATTTGGTTACAGTAGGATTGGGTCAGGATTCTGAAGTCTGAGCTTAGGCTGGCCTTTCTGTACTTGTAAATCTAGAAACACATCACAATGACAGACAGACCATACTTTGATAGAACTCTAAGAGTCCTTGAAGATTTTTGTACAGTAGTTTCATCATCCCAGTCTCAGGCTTTTCTTTTTCATTTAATCCTTCTTGATTAAATGTGTTTTTCCTGCTTCTTTGAACGTCTACCATCTCTCACTGCATAGGGACTTTTGTTTTGTTCTTTTCCTTTACATAGTATTAACATAGTATTAAGCTTTGTTCTGGGAGGCAGTTCATTCACTGACACATCAGCTTGATCCTCTCAAGTGTTGGTTTAAGGCCACTTTAGGGTGGGTTGTGAGTGGCCATTCTTCTAAGGCATGATCTTTCTGGGTTTCCAACTGCGAGTTTGGGGTATTTATTCCCTGCTCTTGCTTGACCGAAGTCCATCGCTGCTATGGAGGCTTCAGGATGCCCATTCCATTCAATCCTTCCTGAACTCAACCTCTGCCAGCTTCAAAGAGTCTCAGCCTGCAAAATGAAAGGTGTTTGGCTAACCCTCCTTTCCCCCAACAAAAAAACCATGCACTCAGAGTTTGGGGAGTTGTTACTTGACCATTTCCTCTTCCAGTTTCTCACTCACAGAGTACAGCTTCTGCAGTGTAGTGTAGTGGGTAGCCATTCCAGCTTTGACCTGGAAGTTCCAATCCCCATTGAGGCTTCGGTAACAGTCACGTCTACAAGGCAGGGCTGAGAGAGGACGCTGAAAACCCAGAATCCAGATGCACGGGCTCTCTTGGTTCCTGGACCCTGGACGCTGGAGGTAGACTGAGCAGAGTTCTCCAGAGAACACCGCTGGACTGCGCCACACCTTTCCCAGACCCTGTTACCTATCCCTTCACTTGTAAGTTACTCTACAAAATAAGCCTCCCTTTTAACTACGTGGAGTGGCCTTAATAATTTCACCAATAGTCTAGTGTGTAGATCTGCCTTCTCGATTAGGGAGGCTGTTACTTTCTATTTGGAGTCCACTTCCCTAGATGGTGGTTTGAAGGTGATTTCAGCATACTGGCAGAAAACTGGAGTGTGTGCAGCACTTACCTGCAGTCCCCCTTCCCTCAAAGACAACCTTCCTGAACACTTTCAAGACTCTTTTCAGAGCTGTATCAATATCATCCTCATTCAGTGTAAGTTTTCATATGCTACTCAGTAAATATAAGTGGTTGAAATATAATAAGAATCTAATGGACTTGGAAATCATCATCATCTCATCTTTTAATATCGGTTTCCTAGAGGATGTAGAACAGACTCTCGCCACAGAATTATGGGATGGATTGCATGTTTAAGTGGTTTGATTGGCTTGATCTAGCCATTCTTCAAAGTCTCTTGCATTCTGAAATCTGCACAGCAATGAATGAGCTCTGACAAGCTAGAGTGGGGGCTATCAACACGTGATACATGGATCAATGACATTTTTATTGAGTTTAAAAATGTCTCCGTATTATTCATTCATAGGAAGGGTTTAAGAGGAAATGTTGAAAAATCTCAGCTTACTAATTGTTGACTTCCAGTACTGCATACTGGGATTCGGAGAAACCCACAGAAGCCCTTCATTTATGATGATGCGTGGCCTTAGTTTACTTCTTTGTAAGTTTCCTTATTTAAGAAAAGACAAGCCCTTGTTGATGCCTAATCAGGAAAAGCAACAGTAACTCACAAGTAAAAGCAAAGCCACTTTGTTTTTATGGCACTTTAGTAACAGGCGATAGACAAGGTTTATTGCAAAAACAAAGACAACAAAAATCTAAATTGTTGTGAACTGAAGCATGAGTGTGAAGATTTTTTGTTTGTTACTGTAGAGTGTTTTTATATAAAGGGACTTAAATATATACAAAAGCCATATCATCTTACTTTCTTAATCTTTAACTTCCCACGAAGAAAGCAAGCATTTTATTTCAAACTCCATTGTTAGAGTTAGCCTTCCATAAATTCTTTGGGTTGTTTTCTCAGCTTATTAAGATTTCATAAGTTGAAAAGCAAGATTTTGTTTTTTGGCTTGGACTTCCAGTCTCTTTTTTGTATGTTGGTAGGCTGTGGTGAGCCCTATATAGTGTCAAAACTCAATGATTCTAAATCTCAAAAAAAGAGGCAGCTTTATTGCCCATAGTTATGACTCACATCAAAGTTGCCTATTTCCCATTCCTTTGCCAATTTGCCTATGTATTTACTCATGTAGACAAACATTTTCGAATCCTTGCTGTGTGATAGCATGTGCTGGGTTCCTCAGAGTGTGGATCCAGGCTCTGTGGCAATACCACCATTTGGAAACTTGTCCAAGCAAAAATTCTTAGACTTCATATCAGAGCTACTGAATCCGAAACTAGGTGCAGGGTGTGATCCTTGCAACCTGTCATCACCAGCTTTTCAAGTGATTCTGAGAAAATGTGTGGTACCGGAAAGGGTTCTAAATTTGTTATATAAAATAAGAAGTGTAAGATTCCTGAAGGTGAAATATTTTCTTTGCCTAATGTCCTAATTCTAATAGCAGTAGAGTCAAAGTGGGGTCTGAGGGCAATCCAGGGGTCATTAGGACACGAAACAGGTGCTTTTGCTCTTCCTACCCATAGTTCCCAGCTTTAAAATCACATACACTTCGGTTGGGGTATTGATCTTCAAAGAAGTGCCAGTAGGGAAGCAATGGGGGAGATGTGGTGGTTTAAGTGAGAACCACTCTCCCAGGTTCATAATTTGAAGACTTGGTTGGTCCCCTGGTGGAGGGTTTGGGAAGGACTTAGACAAGGCGTCACCTGTCAGAGGAGGGTGTGGCTTTTCTGGTTTCAAAAGATCGGTGCAATTCCTAGTGCTCTTTCTCTGTCTTGTAGTCGTGGATCAAGATGTGAACTTTTTGCCTTCCCTTTGCTCTGCCCTCATGGACTTTAACCCGCTGAAGCCATAAGCCAAATTCGAAGTTGCCTTGTTCATGGTGGTTCATCACGGCTATAGAAAATTAACTAAGATAGGAGGCCAAGGCAGGCCACAGTTGTCAGACTCATGAAAAACTATTTCTTTGTCTCTAGCCAGGTGCTTGAATATTAGAAAGTCAATCAGCCAGTCAGGGAACATTTATCCCTACTGTGTGTGGGGCACAAAAAACGTATTATCCTTCAGGTGGCCTAGGACAAGGTGCCACCTGAAGGGGAGGGTGAGGAAATGGTTCCTCCCTTTGAAAAACTCAGGCCAAAGCAGCTGTGGTGGAGAATTACCTCAGAGGAGCAGGTCTGGTGCCTGACAATAGCAAAGGTAAGATAATATGCACAAATAAGCTAGGTATTGCTGAGGGAATCTCAGGTCCCAGTGCCAGAGCTGGAAGGATGAGGGTCCATCATCCCCACTAACTCACTGGGCAATTTCTGCCTCATTTCGTTAGACAGAGGAGATTGTTACCAGAAAGCCAGAAAGGAAGTACCATCTGGGACTGTGTGAGCTTCCAGACAGATGGCTGAGTCTTCCAGTCCTGTTTTATTTCTGGCTGTGGATCACACACCCCACAGCTATCCTGTAAAAATAGGATGTGACAGGACATGGGATGTTGTCAGAGTGTGTTTTCTGTCTTTTCCTCCCCCCCTTTCTCTTTTTTGAAACTTGTGTTAAAAATAAAACTTAATCTTCTTGCTTTTGTTGTTGTTGCAATTAAGCCCTTGGTTGGAAATGTAAAGGAATGATGGAGCCACAAAATGGGATACGTGGTACAGGCACTTGATTGAAAGCCAAGTTAACCTTAAGGATGGAGAGAGAGAGAGAGAGAGAGAGAGAGAGAGAGAGAGAGAGAGAGAGAGAGAGAGAGAGAGACAGACAGAGAGAGAGAGACAGAGAGACAGAGAGACAGAGAGACAGAGAGAGAGAGAGAGAGAGAGAGAGAGAAAGAGAGACAGAGACAGAGACAGACAGAGAGACAGGGACAGAGATAGAGGAGTGTGTAGAACAAGTACTCTGGCCAGATTGGAGTCCTTCACGGCCTTCTACATTTTTCTTTCTTTCTTCCTACTCTTATGTGGTTACTGTCCCATGATGAACTCTCTACTGGCCAGACAGAGACAGACCTTGCCATGAGCAGAGTTGTGGCAGTCTGTCTGTTTCTTGCCTTTGCCAGAGCCTGGGTTTTAAAGTCTGGGGTTTCAAGGGTTGGCTGGGAGGAAGTTCATATAAATGAAGGTCCTCAGCTGCCAAGGGTTGTGAGAGTTAGGGCGATCACTCAGCCTCCCTCCACAGGATAAGCCATTGGCTTGTTCAGTAAACATTTATTGATGAAGTACTGTGTTGGAGAGATGTTAAGAAATAAAAGATGATTCCTTAAAGCCAATAAAATTCACCAGAAAAGGCCTTGACACTAAATCCTGACTTATTGGCCATGTGATTTGGGACAAATGACTGAATACATCTGTTCCTCAATTCTTTATCTACAAAAAATATTTAATATTGCTGTTTCCCAAGGCTTGACTTCCATCTGTAACTCCTCAGTGATTCCCAAACTTTGGAGTGCACACCAGTAGCCTGGCAGATGGGTTAAAAATGCACATTTTCAAGTTCCTAGTCATCAATGTAGTGTGTCCAGGAAGGGGCCCAGGAATCAGCATTTTTAACAATCCTGGCAGAAGAGATCCCTATGGGTGAAACTTTGATAAACCCTGCATGAATACTTTTGCCTTTCATACCTAGATTTAATCAATAATTTTAGTTGTTTCTGTGAACTCACATAACATTTCACTGCAGTCTATAAATACTGTTGTTGACACACTAGCATTACAACAAGGGGAGGAAAATCTAGGCTTTCGTACCATCCACAAACCCAGCTGTCCAATAGCTGTATATTTTTATCATTATAATTAAAATATAATTATGCCGCTTTCCCCCTTTCCTCTCTCCAGCCTTTCCCAAGTTCCCTCCCTCCAACCCCTTCAATGTACTTAAACATCTGTGTGCAGCCCTTTAACAAAACGGGCACTGTGGTGATCCAGTGGCTTGAAATGCCAAGAAAGAAAAGTTCCATTAAAAAGTGGCTAAATGATATAGGATGATAGGAACAATAAAAGACAAGTCAGCAAAGGAAAGAAAAAGAAAGAAAACGTAGAGAAAGGTGTGAAGATCAGGGAAGCTGGAGCAGAACTAGGCTGCATTGTTCAGAGCGGTTTAAATACTCACTTCTCTCTCCAATGGCACCATTTGGATTCTCTTAACAACGTGTAACATTGCTTCTCCACCCATAAATTGGGAATAAGAAATCCAAACCTATGTTATTCTGAGGCTAACACACCATGTAGCCTCACATTTAGAAAATAGATCTTTTTAATTTTTGTCTTTGATCAGACTATAAAATGTTTGAGGGCAAGCTCATCTTTGTGTATATACACGTTACTTTTCTCATTGTGGTGAGAATATGTCTGGCCAAGGCAACTTCAGAAAGGAAATGTTTATTTTGGCTCACTGTTGAGAGTATGGCCCATCATGGTTGGGAAATCACAGCAGAAGAGGTGTGAGGCATCTGGCCACTTTGCATCTATAGCCAGGAAGCAGAGAGTGATGGTCGCTGGTACTCACTTCCTTTTCTGCTTTTCATGCAGTCTGAGATCTTAGGCCATGTGCCTCACCTCAACTAGCCCAATCTAGTAATCTATTACAGATATGCCTAGAGACTTACTCTTTCTGTGATTCTAGAACCTCTCAGGATGACAATATTAACTATAATAGTATCCCAAGCTTTTACCTGGCAGATGGTGACTCAGGAAATGTCAGTAGCCAATTTCCAAAGACAGAAGAAGGAATATAAGTGAATGATGGAATTCTGAAGCATATGGAACAGGTCTTTACAAATGCTTGCACATTTGGTAGAATTACTGTGTTGTCTAGTGGAAACCCAAGAACTGTAGACTACTAGCTGTGGAGCCCCCATAGGACTAGACTAGGCCCTCTGGATACAGGAAATAGTTGTGTAGCTTGAACTGTATGGGGGCCCCCAAGCAGGGAGACCAGGATCCATCCCTCGTGCATGGGCAAGCTTTTTGGAGCCCAGTGCCTGGGGTGTGACACCTTGCACAGCCTTGGTGCAGGGGCTAGGGGCTTGGACCTGCCTCAGCTGAGTGTGCCAGGCTCTGATGACTCCCCATGGAAGACCTCGACTTGGAAAATATGGGGATGGGAGGCGGGTTGTGGGGGAAGACTGGGGGTGAGAAGAGGGAAGAGGGGAGGATCTGTGGTTGGTATGTAAATAGAAAAGTTCTTAATAATAAATAAAATAAAATACCCCCCCCCCAAAAAAAATTGCTGTGTTGTGATTTTTGAGTTCTGGTCAGTTACCCTCTATAGAGTTAGATGAGATATTCCCATGGTGCCATCAGGTAGCTCAGGAGGTTTCAGGAATGATGCAGGTTTCTGTAATTTACCCCATTTCTAAGGAGAATGACACCCAACAGGAAGGCTTAGCCTCCTGCCTCGGTTGGCCATTCTGAATAAAAGTGGAAGTAAGTCCACTGGGTAGGGTTGAAAATGACATATTCTGTTCTGAAAAAGTTTTTTTTCTTGTAGTTGTTCTGAAATAGTTTTAAGTTCTGAATTCTAAAGATGTCATAAATTACAAGGTGTACTTCAATTTAATATTCAAATGAAAAGTTGCTTGATGTAAACATAGCTATGAATAGAAAATTCTGAATTCCAAACCAAAACCAATGCACAGCCTAGAATGGGGAGCCTTGAGTCATGGAAGGTGCACTTCCTGGTCCTTCAGACAACAATGTCATGTCTTGTTCTGCTCACTCGTTCACCATCCCATCCTCCAGCTACTGCTCTGTTGACCCAGTCCTTGATGATGTAAGATCTTGAAGAGGTTTTCAAAATGAGCGTGGGTAATTTCAAGTTGTCTAGTAGAGAGGTAGATAGTCATGACAATGAATGCTTAAAATTGAAATTTTAATGACATCAGCCCCACAGTACAGGAGAACACAACTCTTTGTCCCCTTTGTATAGTCTTTTACCCATTTTTTTCATGGAGGGAAATGAAGGTTGAAGAAAGTTAAACAGCTTACCTAAATGTTAAGTCAGGAATATATTTTGAATGTGGGTATCTCGTTATCAAACAGCCCAGAGCTTATCTGCTAGTCACTGCTCATATTTTTACAAAACTTCACCCTTACTTACATAGTAGGATGAGGAATTAGTGGGGGTGGTATAGATGGTGGTGGGATGGGCTGTAGTCAAGTGTCCTCTGTGGGGAATTACCCCACAGACACTAGAGAGGTGGAAGAAACACACGGGCATCTGCTTTCCAAGTTTTAAAAAGAAGGAGGAAAATGGCATTGTGGGATTGCCCCACTGAAAGCTACTGAGTTAGCGTCTGCTCCATGCATGTCGCCTTTGGGAAGTGGTCAGTGGCTTTAATAGGCGAAGCCAAGCCTGGCATCAAGAACCACTTGATACCCATGTCCTTTGATGAAAGTTCATTTACTGATAAGGCAAGCTGGAGGGAATCAGAAAATTCAGTCAGCGAAAGATCAAGGCCTGCATTAAGGAGGAAAGAAATGTCAGTCACTCTGATAGGGAAATAGTTTTTTGTGTTCCATTGCACAAGTGCGCACGTAGGCACTCAAAGCCTGCCACATTTCAAAGCAGCCTTCAATGCCCTAGTGTTCGCTCGGAGCGGGAGAGATAGATCTGAAGGCTCTCAAAGGCTGCAGGTATGGAGCAATCCACACAGGACCCAGCCAGCAACCCTTTCCTACCTCCTTTCTGCAAGGCTCTTCCTTCTTATCTATCTGTGTTACTTGGTGGTGCTGAGGAGATAGGGTGTGTGTGTGTGTGTGTGTGTGTGTGTGTGTGTGTGTGTGTGTGTGTGTATGCATATGCGCGCACACACATTTAAATCCAAACTTAAAAGGGAGAAAAAAGTGACAGCAGCTATTCATAATGAATGGGGGAGTCATCATGAAAGAGTGGGGGCTGGCTAAGAAAAGCATATCTCCCAGAAGACAGCTCTGTGGAAGCTGTTGAGGATGGCAGCTTAAAAGGCCCTTCATTTCCGAGCCCACAAGAGGCAGAGCAAGGACTTGATATACAACACAGCTTTTTGTTCACTCTCTCTTTCTCCCTTTTCCTTCTTCTGAATCTCATCTTGGCTGAGCCATGGCAAAACTAAATTAGAAAAACCTGCAGAGCATTGAGAGTCTAAATGAAGCACACAACCAATTTATCACCACGAAGCCCAGTTATCTAATAAACCCCGTATGTAATAAATGTGCTAAGTGTCCACCTTGAACTTCAGCACACCCAGAAGCGGCCAATGGCAGGGGATGGGGAGTCCTTGACAGAAGGATGATGTCAGGCTCAGCCTGAAGCACTTGGCATCTGGCTTACATCACTAGCTCTTCAGGCTGCCCAGCCAAGGTGGGCAATGCCCAGGTCTCCAAAGGCAAGGCCAGCCATTGCCCAGCATTTAGAATTGAAGGAGACGTCAGCTTACACATAGTTTGGCAGACTGGAAAAACATTGTGAGAGCTGAGCTGGAGGAAGTGAGGTGAGAAGTCTCCCTTCTAGCCACTCCACTTTGGAAAGTAGGTGTTTGGGGGAAGAAGAAACTCCATCAGCACAAAAAGTTTCCCACCCACAGGTGGAGTCAAGGGTTCTGAGGGCCTGTCTATTAAGCTGTTTCTGTGCTTACCCAGAAAAGAAGTAGAAAAGATGGCATTTGATAATGCCAGAGGGGTGAAGAGTGGGACCAGGGGACTCCTGTTTTTAACTACAAGTAACCCTGAGGCATCAGGAGTGGAGACTGGGATGAGCAAAGCTTGGGGATCTAGCAAGAAAATCAGCTTCAGACCAGTCCTTTAGATTTTAGGGTGGGCAGCATAGGGTCCTCTTGATAACGAGATGAGGTTGATGGAGTCCAGCAGGTCCTACTGGATCTGCAGGTAGAAGGGCCCAAAGCATTATCAGGTAGCCGCTGTAGAGCTGTGGGCTCCAGCTGAAGTTCTCCAGGAGAATTACCTGGCAAGCTTTAAGGCATTCTGATGCCCGTGTTTAGTTCTAAGAGATGCTTTCTGCCCTAAGAAGGCCACTTATCTTCCACCATCCAGTTTTCACCTATATCCAAATGTGGCACATGCCTTTTCATGGCTGTAAATAAGGTATTATGTCAGCATGTTCTCTTCAACTAAATGTTTATTGAGCATACAAAACAATGGCTTTTTGCATGACATGTTCAGACATATATATTGTGTACTTTGCTTATATTTCTGAGTGTTTTCAACATAGCAACACAACCTATAGAATCGTGGTCCAGACTGGCTGAATTATGAGCCAGTCAGGAGTGTCCCAAATGAACAATGGTGGTGGAGATGGATGAGTGATAAACACATAACAACTCAGCATTTTTTTACAATATAAACTTCATTATAAAATACTTAAATAAAAACACCACATACCCAAATTTACCAGACCCAAAGTTTATACAATTCCATGAAATTCTAGACAGTTAGAATAGGCAGTCAAGTTATTTCTACAACGTGACCATAGTTCTTAGATGTTACCTTTTGCATCCTCAAGTGTTTCATGCTCTCTCTTGATTCTCATGCAGTTTCTTTACCCAGCTTCCCCTCAGTCCTCAGTGTTTTGACAGGCTTACAACACACAAATCCATTCAAATAACTAACTAACCATCACCCACTCATCCTGTGGTTGCTTCTTTTTTTTAATGTTGCTGCTTTATTTGTTTAAGGGTAAGGTAAGGATTTTATGTGTGTGCTGGTGGGCAGAGAATATTTATAACCTCCACAAATGAGTGGAATGTGCAGTTGAGTCTGGAAATCACCATGGTGGAGTGAAAATTTAGGCCAATGCACCTAGGATAATGAAATAACAAACATTCTAAAACTGACCTATGGGAATCAAAAATTAAGATTAGAAATATATTTCCACCATTATTAAAAATAAAACATGATAGATACTATTTTCTATAATTAAAATCAATAGGCTGAGACTGGGATAGTTATTAGTCTAACAGAGTTACCTGCCTCATTTTAATAGTGCTTAGTTGTTCTTTATATTTACTTTTCATTTAGTGTATGATTTATAATCTGCCTGTATCTTGTATGGATTTGGCATAGCTTAAAATACTAAAAAAATCACACATGCACATACATAGAAGTTGTCAGAAAAAGAAAAAAATGTTATTAAAATTAGCAATTAGAGATGAAGTATTATGATAACTAAATATATATGCTTATGATAACTTTTGATCATCTAAGAATCCAAGGCAAAATTGAAATTTACCCTCACTGTCTTGAAAGAAAAATGCATATTCATTAGTTAGGGATGACACCAGATTCTAAGTGGAGTTTATATAGTATAGACACTAATAACAAGGACCTTGAGTACAATGTAGACAAATGTTGTTTTTGTTGTAGATGCAGTGGTAATTTTAAGGCTATTATAGGAAGTCACAGTTCAGTGAAATAATTTTATGCCATCCTCTCAGAATCTAGTGGGGGCATATCTGTGGAGAGCAGTAGAAGGCACATTCACCACAGAATGTGTGTACCCTAAGTAGTTAAACATCAAATTAGCATGCTTTCTCCCTGCCTACTTGAGATTGAATTGCTGTTAATATTTCACCATTAATACTTCTTGGGCCATTTGTTTTTCAGGGTAAGAATGGATTTGTGAACATCTACCTTTTCTTGCCCTTCTCCTTGTCCACTGTGTGTGTTGTAGGATTGGTTGGTGGGCTTTGGTGTGCTTTTGGTCATGGAAAACCTGCTCAATTTGTCACAGATCAATGGAAGAGGATTTCTCCACTCATCGACATTGACTGAGAACAGATCATGTACTTTTCATCCTTCTAATACCTGTCTTCTTAGCCCTTCCTGGCACAGAATTCAGTGCAGTTAGACACAACACAAACATCCTTGGGCACTCATCAGTACCTCATTATTGAATGGAAAGGTGGAGAAAAGTGAACTTGCCCTCAGAAAAGTCAAGGGACTAGATGAAACTCAGGGAAGGTTTCAGAGGATGGGCTCAGATTCCGAGGTGGACTCTAGGGAAGGCCAGCCTGGGTAGGTGTAGGATGGATTTAGGAACCAGCAAACAGCTTCCTGCATTAAGAACTTCAGGTGTCAGGGTGTGTGGAAAAGAGAAGAGATGACCTAGTGACAGTGAAAGCCAGGAATATACAGAAAACCTCCTATTCTAATATAATTGTACATTTTAGTGTTTGTGGATTCCACAATTTGGGTGCCAAGTACAGTTCTGTGTCTCTACATAAACTTGAAACGCTCTCAGTGCTGTTGCCCTGTCTTTCCACTGTAAGTTAAGCTTGACTCAGTTCTGTTTTTTTAAAGGGTTCTAAGCAGGGCCCATATAAATAGAGGCAGCTCTGTGGGACTGGGAATCCTCCCCCTGACTCCTGGTTTCCTGTCTAGTTTCCATGAACCACCAAGAAAAATACAGAAAGGAAATGCAGCCTAGACTATTTTTCATTCATGTCTATCATCTGAATTACTTTTTTTGAGACCTCCAAAGTCCTTGCTAATTTCGTATGCTGTGTTGAGTCAGTTCAGTTCTCAACCAATCTGTGCATTGTTGCAACTGGTGAAGGGTCATCGTTTGTCACTCAGTTCCAGGAAGGGTAACAACAGAAAGCAAGGAGTGAAGGAGATGGATGGGTCCCCCATTGTATTCACACTGAAAACAGGAGGGAACAATCCCCAGAGTAGTCGACTGTTGCTGCCGACTGGGAACCACACAACCTACCCCAGCCGGCTGCTTCCATCTTCCCAAGGAAAGTTGCATCCAGTGACCACTTTACTGGGTTTCTGTCTGAAACCTGGTGTGAGCCTATGATGGTAGAAATGTTCCCTTGCATCCCGTGAGATCTGGTTCCTGTTGTCTGTAGCCTGCACTTCTCTCTTCTAGTGCTCAGTAGATGGCATTGTAATCATGGTCGTAAGTATTATTAATGACAGCAGCTATGATAATAAGCCGAACCCTGATCTCTGGCTTTGATGTCAACAGAGAAAAGGGAGGTTTGCATTTGCTTCAAATGGAAACAGATGCATCTAGGCAATAAACAGAGCAGTAGAGATGGTGGTTTTACTTTTAGGGAGGCTTTGGGGCTTTTCCCTCCACACCAGCTACTCTGTTAGGCAAATCTCCCCTTTCAGAGATGAGTGGAGAGTCTGGTCCCCTCCAGCATCCTTTTTACCTCAACATCTTTGCTTTTCCTGTGTTCAACCAAGAAGGGTTCAGTTGAGGGTGGTATAGAAAGCTGCTGTATCCACTTCACGTCTGTGCCATCCTAGATAGTATCACTATATTTGTCTACACCAAGGATGCTTTGAGAAGTGGAGAAACTTCCCCTTACTTCACCCACATGTCGGCTGCATGCCTGAAGCATCACGAATGGTGTCAATCAAATAAGCTTCATTCCAGTCATAATTGCTGTGTGCCTGTTGCTGGTAGGAGCAAGACAAGGTGCTAGCTGAACGTTAACTGCAGCCAATAAAGGAATACTCCAAAATTCTCCAGAGAATTCACTTTTTGCCCTGCTTGGATCTTGAAAAATGTGGACCATATGAAGAACTCACAAGGCATTAGACATGATCCTTGCTTTTAAGTTCACTGTCAAGCTGGGGAATGGTAACTGAGGGCTTGTGCTCCCTAGAGGAAGACAGTGTGACCAGTAGTGACACCTACTCCTAAGCCATTTGGCTCCTCTTCTTTATGTATCATTGTTTGTTTTTGCTCTTTTGGAGGCCCACCACCCAGCTCCCAAATAAATCACACACGGAGGCTTATTCTAAATTATAAATGCCCAGCCTTAGCTTGGCTCATTTCTTGCCAGCTTTCCTTAACTTAAATCATCCCATCTCCCTTTTGCCTCTGGACTTTTCCTGTTATCTTACTTCTGTAAATCTTAGTCTTACTCCGTGGCTGGCTGTGTAGCTGGGTAGCTGACCCCTGATGTCCTCCTCCTTCTCTGTCATTCTCCTTTTATATGAACTCCCTGCCTGCTGGCCCCGCCTATCCTTTCTCCTGCCTTGCTACTGGCCGTTCAGTTCTTTATTAGACCATCAAGCATTTTAGATGGGCACAGTAACACAGCTTCTCAGAGTTAAGCTAATGCAACACAAACAGAAGTGACACACCTTAAAATAACATTCTACAGCAATACATCAAGCTCTGCTCCTCTTGTGGCCTCCTGGGCTTCTTGGCCAGTTCCCTGTCCATCTCCCCTGGTCTTCCTCTAGGCTGCTTCTTCCAGCTCTTCAGTGCCTATGTCCCTCCCATATCCGAGGACTTCCCAGATTCCCCCTTTATTCTAATCTGATCTAAATTGCCCCTTCCCCATACCTTCATGCCATAGGATGCTTAGATCACTTAATGTGCTGCGAGTCTGGATGGAGCATCTTAACAGATAACTCCTTCTACATCTCCTTCTTGACTCTCAATTCTCCTTACAAGTTGCTTTTCAGAAGTCAAGCCTTACCAAAAAGAGGATGCCATGCACTGACATTGTGTGTGTGTGTGTGTGTGTGTGTGTGTGTGTGTGTGTGTGCAAGTGTGCATGAATCCTAACCGAATCCTTCAAATAATGCCTTCATTTGTTTATTTAGGTCTGATCTAGGTCAGAGTGTATCTTTGGGTTTCTTTTCCTGGACTCCAAATTCCAGGAACCTAGAATTAATTCTGAATGACTTTGGGCAAATTAATCTTTATGCCTTCATCTCTGCTTTTATAGTAGAGAAAGAATAGTTCGTAGCCTCAGCTTCATGTCCTTGTGAAGGTTTAGTAGAATAATAATAAATAGAAGGTACCTTAACTATGTTAGACATAAACATATATGTTTATTATTTAAGACCTGCTGTAGGAGGGACATATTACCAGGCCAGGAGGAGTGCTAAGACACCATGTGCCTTGTAGCTTCAGCTCTTATTCCTCTGTGTCTCTGACAAAGAGCATAAAACCCAGGGTGGTAAATGCAATCTTGGGTTCCTGTGGTTTCAGACTTTTTTTGTTTCTGGAGGTTTATGACGGTATCAGAGCTGGCTGGGAAGGGATTAGAAAGAATTCCACCATCACTGCTTATCACTCCTATATAAATTCTAGCACAGTAATAAAAACATGTGGCAATTATACTTGGCCAGTATAGGAGGACAATTTTCTTCCTACAAAGTAACATCTTGACCTAGGAGAAAGAAGTTATTAGGTCCTTACCCTCAGGAGTGTCATGCAGCTTTATCTGCAGAGGCAGTCAGAGATTAAAATACTCAAGTCCACAGAGGAGGAAAGACAGGATCCAAACACCATTTAAAATATTATTTAAACTTCATGTTGTATTTATATGTTTAATTCATTTTTATTAGCTACAAAGATATTTAACATAAAATAATTAGAGTCTCAAGATTAAAACTAAAATGGCCACGATTTTAATTAAGCCATCTCACAGGGAATTAGGCTGCATAATGAGAGGCAGCCTGGTGTGGTGGTGAATGTCCCAGAGTCAGGGAACCAGAGTCACAGTCATCAGCTTGCAGATCCCTGGGAATGAGTACCTTGCCTGAATGAGTCCATGCACTTAGTCTGTAGAAACAAGCATTGCTCCTTTACCTTTAATATCTGACCATATTTTTTTTCTAAAGAAAGCATTAAATAAAATCCTAATATAGAAAAGACAGTAAAATGATCCCCTGCCTAGTCCCTTTTCTCTGTGCCAGCCAAGTCTCTCCCTGCCAAACCATTTAGGCCCTGAGACGAGAGAAGTTCCCAGAACACTGTGAAAACTTGCCTCGAGGGTCTCAGTGTTTCCTCCCAGGTTTTACAGTCTGTGATTCTGAGTCTCATATATCCCTATCTACATTCCCAAACCTAGGGTCCCTTTTGAATTTCATTCAAGGATAGTTTTTAAAGGGTATCCATAGAGATGGATTTAGTAAAGAGGAGAGGATCAGAAGGAATCTCTGGCCACCACACTGTGTGTCTCCCATATCGCTGTCCTTCTCCTCACATTTCTGTTTTGGTTCGAAGCTCCAGTCAGGACCTGTGACTGCAGTCTGTGCTTTGCTGCTCTTTGTTACGAGGCTGTTGATTACACAATGGACAAATGGCTTCTTCCCTTACTGGCCCGCCCTGCCTCTGCTTGCCAACTCCAGAGTTTTCACTGTGGGCAATAGTCTGGTAATTTTTGAACAATCCACACCCTCGTTCCTCGAGTCAGTTGGCCAAGGCTATAGGACTAGGGGAAGTCAATAGTGTCTACCCAATCTCTTAGTGACTTGCTTAGCTAAATCTAATATCAGAATTGCACATTATCAATTGATCTGACTGTGACTAAGGAGATATATAAAAAGAACTTGGTGGGGTACCATACTTTTTCATTTTTCTCCCAATGGGCCTATCCAGAGAAACCATAACCACAGACAAGGCTGACAGGAAGTCAGTGAAGGAAAAGGGTGGCCTTGAGTTCCTTTTAGTCACCAAACTCATGTGCTAATCTCTATGTGTATGCATACCACAACTATACAACAAGATTTGTCAAATTGGAGCTTGGAGAGATGGGTCAGTGGCTAAGAGCCTAGTATAGAGAACATGGGTTCACTTTCCAATGCCCACACAGTGTTTTACAACCTCCACAACCTCCAGTCTTGGTGGATCCTATGCTCTCCTTTGAGGTCCCAGGGTACCAGGCATCCATGTGGTACACATAAGTTTACGTAGACAAAGCACTCAAACACATAATATAAACCAAACAAATCTAAACAATTAAAAACAATCCTCCAAACAGGGGTTGGGAAGATGGCTTGATTGCTACAGTATTTTTGCACAAACATGAGAACCTAAATTCCATCCCCAACAACCTCATCAAAGAGCTGAACAGAGCCTCAAGCTCCTGGGATCGCCTGGGAGGACGAGGCAGAAGGACCTTTGGAATTTGCTTGGCAGCCAGTCTAGCTAAACACTTGGCTTCTGGTTCATTGAGAGACCTGGTCTGAAAAAAAAAAGGGGGGGAGTATGACCAAGGAAAACCCCAGTGATGAATTCTGTCCTCTACATTCACACACACACACTCAGGCACGTGCAGCTGTAAACACACACAGGTACGTGCACACACATACACTGGATTTGCTAAAGGATTAAACTAAGTCAGCTTATTTCATGGTTATCACTTTCTGCACATTCAGTCTCTCTGTTCACTTGCTCCTGTGCTCAATTTCCCAAGTGTGGGTTTGGAAGAGGAAAGGATGGGACACTGGGCTATGTCTGTTAAAATGTTTTCCTGAGCATTGCAGGTGTAAGGAAAGAACTATGGATGGGTTTTTAAATACCCCAACTCAAAATTGGAACTAGTTTACCGACAATATGATGCTGTACAGCCCCACACCATGTGGTTGGATGATCAGAAAAGAGAGTCTTCCTGAGGTTCACCCCATGCCAGGGAACTAGAGCCAGAAGTGACAGTGACTGGATTTAAGCCCCCCACATGCACCATGGCAGAGCCTCTTACACAGACTTGTGGGTGAGGCTGCCCTGAGCAACAGAGAATCTACACACATTTAGGGGAGAAGAGGGGGTAAAAACACACTGATGTTCTCTACTACGTTAGTGGTTGTGAGCACACATCTTCACTACGTTCGTGGTTGTGAGCACACATCTTCACTACGTTCGTGGTTGTGACTCTCACTGCATTCTCCTATGACTAGGACATTTCAGGCAACTTGTTCAATTAGACAGTTTCTCTAGGTTGCGCTCTTTTTTAATTCTATTTTTAAATGTGTGTCTGTGCATGCACTATATATACATGTGTGTTTGGGTGTGTGTACATGTGTGAGTGAATGTGAAGATCAGAGCCCAATGTTGGGTATTTTCCTCCATTGCTCGCTGTAGCAGGAATCTTAAAAGTTCTTATTAATAAAATCAAACCTGAGGCCAGGTATTGGGGTGAATGCTGGAAGATCAGAGAAGCAGAACAAGCCACAGCTTCCTCACCTCACCAGTTCCTCAGGTGATCCTGTTTCCTCAGACTGGATGCCTCTTAACTGTGCTGCTCAAAGCCTAAAAGCTTACAGCCAAAAGCTTCTAGTTTCTGGTCCTCACGCTTTATATACCTTTCTGCTTTCTGCCATCACTCCCTGGGATTAAAGGATCACTTTCTGGGATTAAAGGTATGAGTCACCATGTTTGGCTGTGTCCTTGAACAGATGGATTTCTGCCTCTGGAATGCTAGGATTAAAGGCTACCACTGCCTATCCTCTATGTTTAATATTGTGGCTTTTCTGTTCTCTGACCCCGGATAAGTTTATTAGCATGTACAATATTTTGGGGAACACAATACCACCACAGCTCTCTTACCTTTTTTCCCCTCTGTCCTGAGACAGGGCTTTCACTGCCCTTGAAGTTCTTACACATGGGTACACTGAATGGCCAATAGCTCCATGTGTGCCTGAGCTCGATGTGTGCCTGTGCACGCTTCCTTTCTGTAGGTCCTGGGGTTCCAAACTTAGGTCCCCATGCTTGTGTTCTAGGCATTATACTGACTGTGCCATTCCTGCTGCTATGAATCCAGAACATGGCTTACCACACAGTGACCCCTTTGCGGAATGAAGCAAACTCTCCTTCTGAGGGGAGGCTCGATCGATCGGCGGCTCTGGCAAGACAGCCAGCCATAACTCACAAGTAGGAACAAAAGGAAGCTCCTTGTACCTTTCTTCCAGGTCTGTTTTGGCTGTAGATTATCTCTTCAATTAGCGAGATCAATACATAGCTTTCATTAGGACCCTGCTAATTGGGTCTCACACTCACAACCCTGTATATTAATTCCAACACTGGTTTTGGTGGAAATTTGGGAAGCACTTACTTTAAGTCTGAAAAACAAGAAAGTAGGACATCGCCTTATTGAATTGAAGTTCATGTCTAGCATTTATATTTTGATCATTTTAATGCCCAGCTCCTACAAAGTAATAACATGCATGCATTTAGGTTGAATCACCATAGAACCCTTGACATGATCCCAGAATACTCTGTATTAGGGATATTAGCAACCTCAACATACTTTTCTCATGTAAACCCTTGACTAAACAAATAAATGTGAGCAAGACTAAAAGCCAAAATGCCAATCACATCTAAGAACATGAATTTTTGAATGTTCCAATAACTCTTCAAAACGCCCAAACATTTGCATGTTTATGCACCCACATTCAGTTCAGTACTGTTTCCTATTAAAGACCGAGTTGCAGTGGTGGTGTTTACCTGCAATTTCAGTGCTGGGGAAGCAGAGGCAGGAGGATTATTGGCATTTTAAGGCTAGCTTTAGCTTTAGCAAGTTCAAAGCTAATGTAGGCTACATGAGATTCTATTTCAAAATGCCAAAAGAAGAGAAAAAGGAGCAGGAGGAAGAGGAGGAGGTTGAGGAAGAAAGGGGTGAGGAGGAAGAAGAGGAGGAAGGTGGAGGAGACGCACAAGACATATACTATGGTGACAATTTAATGTTTCCTTATTAAAACACAAGTTCATGTGGATACTAATTATATTAGACAGATACATTTTGTCCACTATCTTTACGGTTCCTAGAGAAGGCAGTGTGTGTGTGTGTGTGTGTGTGTGTGTGTGTGTGTGTCTGCACTCACACATGCATATGGTAGTAATGCAGAAGAAAGTTTTCTAAACCCAATTAAAATTTAACACTTGTTTCTTTTTAGCTGACATCCTCATTTTGGGAGGAAGAGTGAGGAAATTCAGCACACAGACGCTTTTTACAAAATAAAGATGTTTCTTTCCGTCTGCAGCTTGGGTTTTGCTCACACAGAGGCACATGGGACATGCTTTGAGGCTGCAGTGTGTTGAAATCCCCATGAAAAATCTCCTTCCCAGCACATTCACATTTATATTTTCTTTAAAGATATGCTTGGAGGCTGGCAAATTGGTCTGCTTCTGGAGATTCATATTGGCGTCTGTCTGATGGTCTCTATTACCCAATTTAAATACACAATGGTCGGAAGGTTTGAACACACCATGTTAATCCAGCAACAGAGACCTCTGCTCAGCTGTTTGTTAAAAGAAAATTGTACCTGTTATGCACTGGAAAGGGGCACACAGTTGCTGTTAACTGCTTTACCAAATTGATTCTGACTCCACTCGTTTCAAAATGAAAATGGAAATGCTTTTGCCTTTTTGTGTGGTGGGGAATTGGCTTTACTTAGCACTAAGTGGGATCATTTCTTGTGATTACAGAAAAATGCATCATAACTTTTGATTACGCCACTATTAAGGATGCACGGTAGCAATTGCTGGTACTCGTAAAGTACTGCTGGTGGGTTCTGTGTAACTCATTTTTATTTGGAGCTGAGTGGAGGAGGAGGGTATGGTTGAAGTCATTCAAAGCATGGCTTGTATAAATGAGATCATCCACCTGGGACAGGAAGGGACTTAAGGGTGGAAGCCTTGCCTATGGGTTTTCTCTGCTTTTTATCCCCAATTACTACTGTTCTGCCAGGCCCCTCAAAAACAAACAAGTCAACATTCCTACATTTATTCCTTTTTAGTGAATACATCCAAAGCCCACCATGTGTAAAGCACTGGCTAGTTATGCTGGGGCTCAAATAAAGGGTCCATTCAAAATGAATTTATACTATAGGAAAATGAGGTACAGATGATAACTTATGGGCGGCATAATAAAAGTATAAAATTAAATTGGTTTCCCAAAGAGGTGGCTTTAATCCTCCAATTAGGTTTTAATGTAAGAGAAGAGATCAGACCAATTGTGTTCCCTGTGACATCTTGGTACTGCAACGTAGAATACAGTGAGTACTTAATAAGCAGACAGCAAATGGGTGAAAAGCACATGATGGGTTCTGCCTTTAGCTCACACCTCTTTGGAAGAGTTAATTGTGTCTATCTTTTCTCAGCTCTGGGTTCAGTGATGCCCTGTTGACAGTTTGAAATTGGTTGTGGTTGGAATGTTTATACCACAGAAATCAGCCACTGTGACAAACAAATGATTTTCCCCCTAATAAAAAGAGCTAGTTCTTAAGCATACCAAGATCCAAGATCCATGAGACACACACACACACACAGACACAGAGAGAGAGAGAGAGAGAGAGAGAGAGAGAGAGAGAGAGAGAGAGAGATTTTTGTTGTTATGATTCCAGGGTAGCTAGCTACTCTGGAGTTAGGCTGGCTCTAGTCTGAAAGCCTCATTTACCTGTGTCTCAAGGAAAGCTAGAACATCTCAGTTCCCTAGGCCAGAACATCTCAGTTCCCTAGGCCAGAACATCTCAGTTCCCTAGGCCAGAACATCTCAGTTCCCTAGGCCAGAACCAGTCCTAGGCCAGAACATCTCAGTTCCCTAGGCCAGAACGTCTCAGTTCCCTAGACCAGAACATCTCAGTTCCCTAGGCTTGCATTGCTGTGTCTTCAGAGGCACAAAGAAAAGCCCATAAAACTGGTCATGAGGAAGGGTAAGCCAGTCTATGTTCTGTGCTTGTGTAGCCTATGTGTCTAGTGCGTGTCCAGGGGACAAAATAAAACTGCTTCTAGCTGTAACTGAACCAAAGACTGAACCCTACAAAGATCTAGTTCTCTGGGGACTAGGCGCGAGAAGCTGTTGAATTACCACAGTGAGTCCTTGATTTCAACATTGTGCTCTCATGATGTAACTGTCTCTCTCTGAGAGAGGTGGAAGCTGGAAAACAATGAATCAGAGAGAAAGCAGTGGCCCTGAGTTGGACTAGGGCATGTCCAATGACTAGCCCAGTGTGTAGTTAAAGTCTCCCTGGGAGTGTAAGGGAGTCTCCACCAGCCTATGATGCCCTCGGTAAGGTGGATGTTGGTGGACCACAAGGTGGTTTGGGTGAAGCGCAGGAAGAGTGGAGGCAGGATATCAGATGTCCTTGCAGGTCTGAGATATCAAGGATGTGAATTAGTGTGATGATATCACTGTTATGGATTTAGGGTTGAAAGCTTATTTGGAAAATGTTGAACACAAGTTGTGGAGGAGAGCTGAGAGTGATGCCAGCTTTGGGGACTGGCTGTCAAGAGAAGCAGGCTTTCTTTTAATTTTTAAAATTTTGGCCGGGCGGTGGTGGCACATGCCTTTAATCCCAGCACTCGGGAGGCAGAGGCAGGCGGATCTCTGTGAGTTCGAAGCCAGCCTGGTCTACAGAGCAAGATCCAGGAAAGGTACAAAACTACACAGAGAAACCCTGTCTCAAAAAAAACCAAAAAAAAAAAAAATGTTTTATGTGTATGGGTGTTTGTGGTGATATTGTGTCCCCCAATATATTGTGCACCTTAGTAAACTTATCTGGGATCAGAGAAACAGAACAAGCCACAGCTAACCTCACCTCACCAGTTCCTCAGCTGATCTGGTTTCCTCAAACTGGAAGCCTCTGAATCCTTATCTGAATGGACCTCAGCTGAATTGTTGCTCAAAAGCCTAAAAGCTTAACAAACTCTAGTTCCTGGTCCTCACGCCTTATATATCTTTCTGCTTCCTGCCATCACTTCCTGGGATTAAAGGCGTGAGTCACCATGCCTGGCTGTTTCCAGTGTGGCTTTGAACTCACAGAGTTTCAGATGGATCTCTGCCTCCAGGATTAAAGGTGTGTGTGCCACCATTTTTCTGGTCTTTATGTCTATCTAGCAGCTGTTCTGTTCTCTGACCCCAGATGAGTTTATTAGGATGCACAATATATTGGGGGACACAACATTACCACAGGTGTTGAGATATGCATTTATGCATATCTGAGACCACTCACAGTATTGGTGCTTTCAGAGGCCAGAACAGGGCATTGGGTCCCCTGGAGTTACAGATAGTTATGAGCCACCGTGTGGGTGCTGGGACTTGAACTTGTGTCTTCTGGAAGAGCAGCCAGTCCTCTTAACTGATCTATCTATCCTGCATATGGTAGACAGATTTTCAATGAACAAAAACACAGTGAAAGAAAAGGAGACCCATAAGATGTCTGACCTCATGGTGGGCACTCTAATAAAGAATCTGCTTTGTTCTCTTTCCATCTCTGTCTCCTTTTGTTGTTGTCACTACAGATGAAAAGCTAAAATGACCAGATTTCCATACCATGCTACAGAGTGGTTCTATAACTGGGGTGCATTTGTGTGATGGGCTACTGGCCAATGACAGATAAGTGGAACTCTATTTTCTATTTTATCTCTATTCTAATTTCCATTTTACTTATAGCCTTGTGTTTCTGAAAGATACACCTTCCAGCTTCCAGCCTTGTTCCTTCTGCCTGGAAAGCAAGTGTGATGGGTAGAATTGTGCTTGGCATCCTGTGATCATGAAAGAAAGGCCAAGAGTATTTCACAAGAAGGTCTTGTATTCTGGATCCACTAAACTTGAGCCAGAGCTGTCTGTCTCTGGGTTTCTTATTGATGAAATAACACCAGCAGCAGCATCATCAAAAACAAAGCTATAGCCCATTGTGTTAGGCTGTTACACTTCTTCTTAGCCACAACAGAATGCACTGTTGGCATCGTTACAGTGGGCAAGAGTATAAAGTATGGATTTGGACATGTTTAATTTGAGAGCAATCACAGAACATTCAGGTCAAAAATTTCAGTGAAGATTTGAAAATTGCAACTTAGCTGCAAATCAAAATTGTCTGGAATTGTTTTATTTTCTTTTTAAAGATCTGGATTTAATCCTGACATACTGAATTGGAAGCTCAGAGGTGGAGTCCAATCAACAGATACTTGTGCAGGCTTGGCAAGCACAGGGTTTAAGTGGGAAGCTCCCACAGGTCTGGATCCTGTCACCTCTCTAAAAGTTGGAACTAGAGACGTAAGGGAGTCTCTGGAAAACTGAGAAAGCAGACAAGGAAATTCCTGAATAAATTTGAATGAACAGTTGAGGTAGGAGGGGGAGTATTGGGAAACTCAAGAGGTTAAGGAAACAACAGCATCAGCAAAACTGTGTTGCATATTGAGCACTTATAGCATGAGCTCAACCCTTTTTTTTCCTACCATAAAATAGATTTCCTGCTCAATAAGTTCAATTGTATTTTTAGAACTCAACATCCTTTTAAACTTGTGGGTGATGTGTTGTCCATTTCTCATCTTCATTTCTTAAAAGTTTTGTCATTTGGCTTACACTCTCTACCCAAACTCTAGCTTGATTCTCCTCAAATAAGAGCTGAGATTTAGGGAGTATGTGCCTGGTATAGCTCAAGGTGTATGTATTAACTCATGGAATCCTGACCATAGATGTGATATGGTTATACAATATCATTACAGAGGAGCATAGGCACAGTCCAGTCATAGAACTTGTCAGGGGCTAAGTTACATTTAACAGGGTTGTATTGTGGGAGTTGATATTGTTGATTACTGACCTCTGTAACACAATGCTTACAAATAAAGGCTTTGGGCTCAAATGGTCCTAGATCACATTCCTTAGTGTCATTAGCTGTTGGAATTGATATGAGTCACCTGATCACTCAGGGAGAGGATGAACGATTATGAGGTTAGAGCAGGAAATGATAGGTTCTTGCCTGAACCCTTCTATTTTCAGAGGATAAAGAACCAAAAATTATCAGAAGAGAAATACTGGCATTGAAATCTTGAGAAGTGTTGAAAATTCTTGGATGGAATGTCTTTATATATATGAGTAAATAGAGTGTTTTCAAGGTCCCAGGGTGAAGGATAAATCAATATGGGAAACGGGAGTCTGTGGTCCTAACATGAGTGACTAAGAGCTTATCTCCAGTAGATTTTTTAAGACCTAAGTTTTAGAAACACAGAAGACAAATAGGTGGATAGATTTAGCATTGAGTGGTTGAGTGAGGTAGAAAGACAAAAAAATAGGTTGGTTAAACAGAGAGGTTGCTGATGTGAACCGTATTTTGTGAGCCATAGACATAAGGAAATGAAATAAAGAAGAGAAAGCAAACAAAGTAGGGAGAAATTAGAAATAAGGAAAATGATGTCTAGATCAAATTTGGACAGTTATTGTAGGAGCTGAGAAGACAGAAACTCAGGTTAAAATGTGACTGACGCCAGCGAAGATGCTGGAGTATTTTAAGAGGACAAGAATGTAGCCATTTGAGTGAATTAGTCTGGTGAAGTTCAAAGCAACTAGAATCAAAGTCAAAAGGCAGTGAGACAACGCTGGGGCATGTTTCTCTTCACAGGGAAACTGGAGCTAACCATGAAGACCCTAAACTCAAGAATAGAGCAGCCAGTGAACCAAATACCAAATGATCCTGTCAATATGAGAGGCTCATAGGAGATGAACAGGTGGGCAATTGGGGAAAGGAATGCACTAGAAGCTGTAAGAGTCTTTGTAGAAGGATAAGAGCAAGAAAAATAGGGAGAAAATGTCCACAAAGGACAACTGTCTTATAAATCTGATGTAGAAATGAAGTTGAGCCTGAAATGAAGAAAAACAAGCAAGCAAAAAGAGACCTCTGACATCTCTGAAATAGGATGGGGCTAGTTTAGACTTAATGTTAAAGGGGCTTCAGAGTAGAACACTAGGGATCATTGACTCCAAACTTTATGTCTCAGAGGCGTAAAGACTTGGGGGGCCCATGTGGCCCCCAAATAATACCACTAGTAAATGGGATGTTGGTTGGTTCATCTGTTGGCTTTTTATTATTAATTTATCACAGAGCCATGATAGTATCTAAATCTAGGGACCCCAAGTGAATGGATGTTAGCACATGTCCTCAAGAAATGTGTAGAACATCCCAGTGTTCTAACATAAACTTATAAAGACCAGGAAAAATCATTGCAAAGGATGTTCTGGAGTCAAGAAGGTACTTGGGAGAGAGGGGGAAATGGAATTGGTTGTCTATTTTGTAGGTTTTTTTTTTTTTTTTTTTGGTAAAAATTGGAAGGATGCAGCTAGCACATACGAGGTGCCTGAGTAAACTATACATAGTTCTTTTTTCTTTTGGGATGATGCAACCCTAACCTGGGCCCCAAAGCTTGGGAATTTGAGCTTTGAGCTAGGTTTCCTCAACCTCTCATCTATCTTGCTTCTACTTTTATAGCTTGATATTCCTGGGTAGTGACAGGAAGGATGGTTGTCTCAGGAAAACCTTTGCAGAGGAGATGGTAACATTTGAACTGGTTTTTGTTTTTGGTTTTTTTTTTTTTTTGCATCTAAGTTCAGAGTTCCATCTGACCTCTAACAGATGGAGGAACTAATTATCCTTTATTATACAAAGAAAGCAGACCCATCTACATAGGGTAAAGGCCTTAGGAACTGAAAGTTCAAAGAATTGACCACAGTGGACAGAACTAGAAATAACCCTCATGGAGTTTTAAAATTGGAGAACCAAGAATGGAATGAACTGTTTGCTTGCATGGTTTGGGTCCTGGAACCCTGACTATGGTTGATGAGGGATTGAAGAAAGGACAGACACACAAATGTACATAGAAAAACTACGATCAGGTGGCTGGGGCTCAAATGGAGAATCCATAGCACTGGGAAACTTGGTTTGTTTATTATATACAGTTGATTAGAGACACAGAGTTACTGCATACAGCTGAATAAGGAGGCAGGGTTTATGGTATACAAACCAACAAAGAGGCAGGTTTAGCTAATCTCAGAAGAAGCAGTCTCTGTAGGGGAGCAATCTTCAGACTGTAAATATGCAGGGGGAAGAAAGCTATGTTGGAAATTTTCTGCTCACATTGCAACATTTGCACTCACACCTGAGAAAGGCTTTGCCATTCTCTTGAGTCTCACTCAGGGAAGGCTTTGCCACTTCCATGGGTCTGTGGCATTAGTCCTTGGCATGGGTGTGCCCATGTAAACAACACACATTCACTCAAGACTTTACTCATTCCCTACAGGAATGTATTGGTATTGAATTTATCACAAAAGAAACAGAATTAGTATTTCCATTTCCATTCACTGGTCCTATGATAGAGTCCATGATGCTTCCTGACATCATGAAGACAGGGTGAGAGAATGACAACCCAAGGTCCTAATCACTATAAATGTTTAAGTCCAATGAAGAATTATAGTCATTGTCTTAGTTAGGGTTTCTATTGCCGTGAAGAGACACCATAGACCACAGCAACTCTTATAAAGGAAAACCTTTAATTGGGGTGGATTGCTTACAGTTCAGAGGTTCAGTTCATTATCATCATGGTGGGACATGGCAGCATGTAGTGCTGGAGAAGTAGCTGAGAATCCTACATCTTGCAGGAAACAGGAAATGGTCTTAAACACTGTGTGGTATCTTGAGCAAAAGATATCTCAAAGCTTGCTCCCACAGTAACACACTTCCTCCAACAAGGCCATACCCGCTCCAACAAATCCACACTTCCTAATAGTGCCGCTCCCTTTGGGGGCCATTTTCTTTCAAACCACCATAGTCATCAAATCTCTTCTTGCTCTTCCTAGCAATATGGGCATTGCCACAACATCGTTTCTCTAAAAACAGAACAACAGCGAAACGATAACATACAATTAAATAAATGAGAAGAAAGTCTTCATTAGACAAAATGAGACTACAATAGAAATAAGACACCAGCTGATAACAGAACAAGCAATGTGACAATATTTCAAATGTAAGTGTTTAACTTATCAGAAGTTTATTTATTCAGTCAATTTTTTGTTACTTTTCCATGTCAAGTTAGCTAGGATCACCTTTTCCTATCATTCTCCATTCAGAGGTGAAGATGAAGAAGAGCCTGTCATCTAGAGAATCACTAGTTACTGAAACAAGGGGAGAGAAATAATGTGAGGTTCAGTATAAGGAATAATTACTTCTATTTTGAAAAAGTGAATATTATTTCTGATCCGCTTTCTTGGTCAAAACAAGCCATGTGGCCACGCTCAGTTTCTGGGGATTAGGGAAGCATAATCCTGCTGAACAGGAGCAAAACTGAAACATTTGTCATTTCAGGTTAAGACTATCTAAAAAAAGTGGGCATGGTAGTGTACAACTGTAATCCAAATTCTTAGATGGGTAGGGCAAGGGAATTTAGAGTTCCAAGTGATCCAGTGTTATATAGAGAGAATTGTTTCAAAAGCAAGCCAATCAACCAACCAACCAAACAAACAAACAACCAACCAAACAACCAATCAATAAAAACAACACTAATAAAAACAAAAGCAAAAGTAGAACCCCAAACACTAGCAGTTCTTTGTGGCATCCTGAGTCATCTATAAGTGGTCCCTCATTTTCTCTTTCTTCAACCTACTCCATGAACATCTGGCATAGTATTCTTCCAAGCATGGAATTCTTCTGCCTAAAACTCACCACAGATCCTCTTTATCTTCAGAATCAGACTCCAAGTCACAACCCTCTATCTCAGCCTCATCAAAATCTGTTTTCCAGATTATTGTAGGGTGTCTTCCAACATTTACCACTCAATACCCATTTTTACCTAACTCATCTTAGGTGGTTAGGTTTTATTCATTCTTCAAAAGTAAGCTTAAATGTCATTATTCTCACAAAGCTCAGTAATCTTGTAATCCTTCAATTTGCATTATGACCTTGTTAGTGTTTCCCAGTGAGCATTAATTATGGGTTTTTGTTGCATAAAAGCTATTTACGCCCATGTCTAGTGAACTTTCTTTGTGGACAGAAATGGTGGTTTTGTCACATTTATGTGGTTCCCTTTTTGCCATTGCCAGAGTGTGCAGCACAACATTTGATGTGTGGTAGCAAGTCACTGAAGACTCTTACATTTCCCTCCTTGACTTGACCTGGTTGAATCTTAATCAACATTCTCATTCTTCAGCCCTTGTGTTTGTGGCCTGCAAGGATATTTATAGTCAAAGTTATGGTATCTAGTTTGTACTCACTATTAATATTCAGTTTGTCAGAGCTGAACACCTGCCTATTGTTGTAAAAATGTAGTTGGGAAGAATTTTAGGAAGGTGGAAGTAAGGAGAAAGAAAGACAGAGAAAATGATGCCTGTCTTCATAAAAAAATAAAGACAGGGGTTGGGGATTTAGCTCAGTGGTAGAGCACTTGCCTAGCAAGCGCAAGGCCCTGGGTTCGATCCTCAGCCCTGGAAAAAAAATAATGACAGCAATAAGACAATGAATTTTTATAAACAATTTCCATTAAACTTCACTTCTTCATTAGGCTGAGGATCCTTGGAGAACATGGTGTTGTGTTTTCCTGGCCTTCATAAATAATTCATGTGTCTTAGTGCTCACACACATGAGTTTTGTCAGCAGTCTCTATTAAACGTTGTGTGGTTGTGTGTATGGTCTCATCCCATGGGCTTGTGGCAGTATTGGAGAAATCAGAGGTGAGGGAGGTAACCCCTTTCCCTCTTCTTGTCTTCCATACGAAGAGACTGAGCTCTTAGCTCTAGAGAGAAGTAATGTGTTTCCTTCCAGGATTTCATCAGGTCCTTTCCTTTTATGTTTCTACAATGCAAAATGAGAATGATAACTAATGATTAGATTGATCAGTCAGGTGGGACTAACAGATTTCATGAGTTTATTAAGTATAGGTTATGTGTCTGCTGCCTTGTTAATCACTGGAAGTTGAAAGAAAATGACATAATTTTCAATAAGGTTCAAACTCCAGTCTATAATGTATAAGAAGCCTGGAAATACCAGATGTGGGACCTGTTTTGTCACCTTGTGCTCCACAGAGATGTTTTAAATGCAGTTATACAATCATGTTAGTTACATACATTTCAATTAAGTTAGTTTCTTTGGGGAATTATTCATTGAGTTTTCTAGTCATTTGCTTAAAAATTTCTAGATAAATTAGATTTTTAAATGAACAAGGGGGTGGCATGGTGTGTAAGTAGACTGCCATTCATCTTAAGCATAGTTCCAAAACAACATGGGCCCAGCATGGGGGAACATTCAGAAAACAGATGGTTTGACCAGCAGCCCCTGACTTAGACTGTACACATTTGAAATGACTGTGAGCTACTGAATGGAAGCAGCAATAGAGAAAATAACAATGACATTAAGTTAAGACCTCAAAAAATCGGAAAATTACAAAAGAGTTCTATATCCATCTACATGTTTTATATTAGTTGTTAAAAGACATCTATATGCTTATCACTATATACATATGCTAATCACTCTATGCTTCTTTAATCACAGTAGGACAGAAGATCTGAAAAAATAAAATACCTAAAGCAAATATCATCACAGTCTCAGAGAGGATACAAATTGGATTCTCAGAACTGCGTTTCATAGTCAGCAGATGAGTGTGCTTGCAGAGAGAGAGAGAGAGAGAGAGAGAGAGAGAGAGAGAGAGAGAGAGAGAGAGAGAGATATGCTGAAGGTGAAAATGAGGTGGTGGAACTCCTCGGGAAATTAAAACTGTAATAAGTTACCAGTGGGTTGTGTTTCTGCCCCTCTGCAATAACAGAATGTGAACAAAAGGGTCAGAGGGCAGAGGCTGAAGTTCAGCTCAGAAAATGAGGGCTGTCAAGGGGCTTCAGGCTGTGCATATGGCAGGTGGAACCAGGCTGACAAATTAGACATCACTGGGCAACCTTCACGGTTGACAATCTAGTCTCTTCAGTCTGCTACCAAAGAGCGAGTCTGATGTTTATAGGAAACGGGGAAAGTTCCATTTCACAAAGTTTGCACATGGGTAACATGCTGGTGTAGCTGGCAGGGGGTGTGGAAAGGGAACGAACCGAAAAAGTGGGTGCTTTATATGAGATTGAAAGCATGCAAGGCAAAAAAAAAAAATGTAAAGAGAAAAAGAGGGATGAGAAAAAGAATGTGAGGAGGTACAGATAAAAAACGATTCGACAGCCAGCATGAACGAGATTGGTGGGGAGAGGAGAAATAAATTAGAAGAGCCAAACAGCCAGAAGAAAATGTGTTGAGAGGAGAGCAATAGACAGGCGTAAGAGATAAGGAGAGCAGCTCAGGGAGAGAAGACAGAGAAAAGCCAAAAGGAAAAACAAAGAAAAAAATCTAGGCCTGTCTCTACACAGGCAATTTCAAGGGTCTGATGGGAGCAATCTCTTGTCAGCCAGGGGCATGACAGGGCTGGGGGCAATGGAAAAGAGTCAGAAGGCAGAGGTGAGTGTTGAGATCACAAACGCAGGTAGCTCTGACACTGAGCAGGGCCCATGTAAGGACAGAGGCACAAGTGTCTCCTCTTATCTGCTTCCTGCTAAAACCTAAGGCTGCTCTTCATTTTTTCATTTACAAGAAATCTTTGTCTCACAAGCCTCTAGAAAGCCATTAAAACACTGCAGCAAAGCATCACGGTTGCTGCGTGTCCTGGTCATAATGTTTGGGCCAAGAGGTTGTTGCAAGGAAAGGAGATAACAGGGTTTCCCAAGTGGAGATTTCAGTAATGCCTAACAGTCTGGGCCAATTGGTGAATTCTGCAGAAAACAGATCACTGTTCTTGGCATTTTTGCCATCCCTACACCATGCCAATTTCAGTGGACAAATTATTTCTTAAGGGGTTTTGTATAGACAAAGACCAGAGGGCATCTTCTCTGTCCTTCCTCTGACTTCTTGAGGCTTCCAAATATCTTTGTTTTCTTACTTGCCAGAGCCAATTGATGCTTTACTTTTTCCCCTTTCAGGGAATATTCACATTTTGGTTGAGTGCCTACTCTACACCAGATGTGAGAAAGGCACAGATTTGTCGTGGAATAATCCTTCTTTATACTGTGAAATGTATGGTTCTCATTGTTAATTAATAAAAAGCTGATGGGTCAATAGCTGGGCAGAATTTTCCATGCAGAAAGAATGCTGGGAAGAAGGGCAGAGTCTTGGGAATCAGGGCCAATGCAGAGGAAGCAAGATGAATGTGCTGTGTTGAAAAGGTACCACCATGTGGCAGAGGGTAAATAAGAAATGTGGGTTAATTTAAAATGTGAGAGTTAGTTAACAAGCCTGAGCTATCCGCTGAGCATTTATAATTAATTATAAGTCTCTGAATAGTTATTTGGGAGCAGCTACTGAGACACAGAGAAACTCTGCCTACATAGAATTACAAAGTGTTGTCTTGTAGACTGTGGCAGTGAATGTAAATTACACTCACTGATGTTCTGCATCTTCAGATAAGTTTGGCACAATTGGCAGACACACATAAAAAATCACCTATTTCACTGTGTTTGTTTTTCTTCAAGTGAGAAAAAAACCACAAGTAAGTATAAAAACCTATAACCTGCCATGTATACTGAAATAGTTAGGGTAAAGGGCCACTGATTAGCAATTGACTTTGGGATGCATAGAGAGTAAGATGGATTAGTGAATAGAAGAAGAAATGAGTAGATTGATAAAGATGTGCTAAAGCAAGATCAGTAAATGATCAAATTTCTAAGTGGTGGGTACATCCACTGTAAAATTTAATTTCACTGCATTTGACATGTTTAATTCACTTTGTGGAATAATCAGTAGACAATTAAAAGCTGTTGATTTGAGGAGTCCAGACAAGAAAGTGGAGTAAAAAGATGCAGAAACAGTGGTGGCTGGGAGGAAGGTAACAGAGGAAATTATGTTAGTTGTCAATTGCTGCACAACAAATCACTGTGAAATGAACTGGATTGGAGCATCACACAGGTGCCAGCACTGATGGTTGCCAGTGAGGAGTTCAGGAAGAGTCTAGCTAGACGGATGGTACTGGCTGGGGTTGTCTGTGATGTTTGCAGCTAAGATATGTTAGATAACAAAGCCATCTGAATCCTTGCCTAGAGCTGAAGGCAGAATGGCTCTCTTGCATGGGTTTTATGAAGGGACCTCATTGCCAGTGACTCATTGTGTGGTTCTCTTTATTTGCTACTGGAGTATCCCTGTCCCAGGCAAGGAGCTCCTGCAGAGAAGCTGGATCATTCCCCCATATCCTCATTATGTTGTGCCATTTCTGTCTAGTTTTATTTGTTATATATAGACACTAATTCCAGCCAATGATTAATGGCAGAAGGGTGTTAGATTCTATTAGGGCTGAAAACTTTGGAGACATGTTTAAAAACCACTGTTTAGGACCTGGGTGAACCCAGGAATGGTGACTCACACTTGAAATCTCAGCATTTGAGAGGTTTAGGCAAGAGGATTACTTTGAGTTCCAGGCCAACCTACAGTACAGTATGATTAATTGAAGTAAAGCCTTACATCATTGTCATCATCATCATCATCATCATCATCATCATCAACCACAATGACAATAACAGTAACTAATATGGCCACACAAAAAAACCCCACAATACAAAAAACGTCTTAGGTGTGGTTTGGGCAGAATGTCAGCTTTCAAAAGCTGATAAATAGTGAAGTCAGGTAGTTGCTTATGATGTTAAAGACTTCTTCATCTATAAGATTATAGGAGTTTCTTGGGTCTTTTGAGTCAGGGTTGAATGAGGCTATAAAAAACAAAATAAAACAACCCCCCCTAAACCCTCCCCAAACCCTAGCCTTTTCTTTCTTTTTAGTGGAGATAAAATTTGAATGGCCCAGAATCAGGCCTTCAATCATTTTAATGTGTTCCACTCTATGGCTCTTACTATGGTGTTCAAAATGCTGGCACCCATTGCTGCTCTTTAGTTCCAGATTGACACTGCAAAGAAAACACTGTAATTGTGACCCATCTCTTTATCTTACCCCTTCCCATGTCCCAGCAAACATTCATCTATTTTCTGTTTCTATGGACTTATCATGATTCTGTTTCTTTGAGTTCAGAACGTAAGGAGAACTAGATCAGACTACCTGTGAAGACTCTTTTTTTTTTTTTTTTGTGGGAATTAATGAGTCCAAAAAGTCTATGGATAGAAAGCTACCATAGCAAACACAATAATATAAGTAAGCGTGCAGAAATAACTTGGGGCCAACTTATGAACTTAAAAGCAGTGAATCCAAATGGTCACCCATGCTTGGACATTAGATGAAAATTACCAATGATTGTAGAATTTCAATGGTCTGTATATTAAAATTTTCAATAAAAAATTTCCACCATTATTTTTGGTGGTTGGCAGTTGGCAATAGATAGAGCTATCCAAATCAAACTGGTTATATTTTTCTGGCAAGAAATAATGGGGTACTGACTAGTGGGCCTTCAAGCTGCCTCAGTGGCTATAGGCCTTGCTGCAAAAACCTGCAATGTGAGTTCAGTACATGGATCTCAAGTAGAGGTGGAAGGAAAAAATCAACTCCTCAAAGTTGTCCTATAACCTCCACATGGTATACACACAAATACTAATGATAATAATAGTAGTAATAACAATAATACATTCTGATGTAACTGACTGATGCAATCAAGAATACAATTCTGGGTGTTCCTTCCAGGTTATCTCTGCAGCAGAAATTCCTCTGATGTTGAACTCAAAGTTTGTTACATTGGGGTGAATGACTTCTCTTCTTGCCTTAGTTTCCTCTTTCATCACATAAGTCTGTTCATGGCCCTGATTTTTTTTTTTTTAAGGGAATGTCAAGTGAGCTACATAAATCAACACATTAGAGACTTGCCAACAGAGGGCTGCCTCTGAAAGCACGGTGCTTACACCCACAGAGTTTCATGGAATGAATCACACTCTTTAGGGGTAACTAAATAGAGGTGATGTTTCTTTCATCCAATTATTTTAAAATATAAAATCCTACATATTTTACACTCGGTCTCTGGGCAGATGGAGTTTTAACTGTTGACGGCATAAGAGCCTGAACATGATGCCTACTCCAGTGTCAGTCTGCTGACAGTAACTGTTTCCCTTTGGCATTTTTCAAAACCAGGACACCATCTTGAACACTTCAAGTGTGAGAAAGAACTCAAGGACCTTCCAGGCTTTAAGTGTACTAGCCTGCATCTGGAAGCACTCGTGAGAACATTGCACCTTAGGAGACAATACCTCCTGGGATCTCCGTGTCACCAGCTCTTTTTAACAACACTGGAACTGTGTCATAGAGGAAACATTGTTCTACAAAATGTGAAGCACTGCTGCCAAGACCAAGGGAAAGAAAAGAAATTGCTGAAAGATTTAATAACTGCGGATCTTCTGACTCGAAGCAGATATTCAGCCTTTGAGTGATCTTTATGTGGCTTAAGTGGATTGGCAAGAGTACTTCCAGCAGGTCACATGACCCAGGTACCGCAGAGAAGCTGCAAAATGAGGACTGTATAGAAGAATAGGCACCTCCCTGGCTAGTTCTTAGACACAAGACTGCCTCAGTAGTGACCTGCCATCATCTATCGTCTGTGTACAGTCAAAGTCACTAAAGGAAACTACTAAATCATTCATTTACAAAGTATTATAGGTACTGAAGGTGACCATTTGGTAGCCCATCTGTTAACCTATTGTCTTTCTCCAGTATCTGTAAGCTTCAGACAAACACACCTCTCATTCTTTCTGCACTAGAGATGGCTCCTAATTTACTGCCCAAATATGGGAAGAATTGTTGAACAAAATAGGGAAAGAGAAAGAGAGGGAGAGGATAGGGTTTAAACATCTAAGTCCTGCATGGCATGTTCCTATCATCTGGGTAGGGGGTGGCAGCCAGAGCGACAGACAAGCTCTGGCATGTTTTCCATGTCTTTGTAGAGTGTTGAAGCCTCAACACTGTGTCCAGAGATTGCTTGCTTGCTGCTAAGCAATTGACATCCTGCCTCCGGCATTGGGACAAACCTGCCTCCTTTATGAACTCATTAACCTGCATTGTTAAAGACAATTTACCAGCTGTAGAGGCCTTTGTGATTGTCCCCAGCACCCACTCACCATCCCACCCAAGCTTGTTTTCACTTGTGTACACTCTGCAGTTACCTCAGAGAGACTGGAGAGAATGTCTTTCTAATGTTGAGCCATTCTGTGCTTGTTTTTCTCTTGATCTCATCTCCTATTTCTACTTTTACCAAGGCTTAGGCTTGGTGTGTAATTTTTCCCATATTTGGACTTCTATTATTTTCTCTAGATGTTAGGTTAGTTCACTCCTCTGACTCTCAGTTTTCCTTCTAATTTAATAAAGTAATTTCTATTTTTTTCTCCACATGTATGCACCAATACACATGCATACATATATACATATCCACACATACAGACACGTGCTTGCACATACACATAAACATGCAGACATAGACATACACACACACATATATATTATGTATACACACTCATACAAACCTCAAACCTCCACATACATACATGAGCACACACTCATAGGGAAGCACACATATATTCATTCACTGCACACGTATATACATATATACATATCCACATACATACTCGTACAAACTGCACAGCTCCACACATACATGCACACACACATACACAAACATACATGCACATTACACACAGACACAAGCACACACATGTGCACACATGTATATACATTCACACATATATGCACACATAGGCATACACATACAGAGACACACAGATGTATGTTTACATGCACACATACCCATAAAAGCATACACACACACTACAAATACATATACATCTATACCCATACACAGATATGCACACATACACACTCATGTACACCCCATACTTCTACACACATACAAACATAAAATATGAATATACATATTCATATACATTTATGCACATGCACACATATTTATATACATGAAGATTTATACATACAACCCCTTCCAACATTTATGGTGAGTAGGTCAACATTTGACCTCTTAAAAGAAGAATGAGAAAATGAACTGCTCTCCCCACAGACATCTAGAAATCTGTTTTGTCTTGAACAAGTATAAACAATACTAAATTGATCCTTGGAAAAGGTTCAGACACACGAGAGATAATATAGATAGCCTGTTTAGTAGTTCCCTTTCTGCGATATATGAGTATTTGGATGCCTATTTATTTGATTGCCAAGTTTACTGCCTTAGTAAAATAATTTCAATAAGTAAGTAAGGACTAAGAAGACTTTTATTTCAACACAGGGGTATAGAAACAGAGATAACAGAGATAATTATTCTTATTAGAGTTAATATCTAGAGGTATCAACCCAGTTATTGAGAAGTAACCCTAAATATCTTACAGTCCATTGGAGTTAGTGTAAGCAGACAAGCTGATATTTAAAAATGCCCCTTTTATAGTATATGGAGAAGGATAGGATTCAAAGTCCATCTGATGCTGATGCTGAAATGGCCTTAGAATGAAGGCCATGGAAATGTGCCTACTTGGGCAGTTTGGAGGAGCCATGGTGCTTTTTGGAACCCTTGTTGAGTGCATTAAAAATGAATACTACTAATGAAAAGTGCCTGCACTCTGTGGTTAATCATACTAAAGAAATGTGCCACATAATCACTGTGAAATTGAATGTTGGTGAATATGCTGTTCAATGTGTATTCAAATAATTTTGTAAATGAGGAGGAATAAGGGCCAAGACATTGGATCATGATAAACAGATTTGGCCAAGAGTCACTGATGTTGAAGGCCAATATCTAAATGTAGATATTGCAGGGTCTGTTCTAAATTCAGGGTCTGCCTTCAGTTGTCCACTGTCAAGTGATGAAATTTGATGTGGCCACACAAGTGCACCCAATGAATGCTCTACTTTTTTTTACCAGAACCATTAAAAAAGAACAGAGTTTGGCCATTTGGGACCTCTTGAAGTACCACCCAGCACTCTGTAGACTGTGCACAACAGTCTTCGGGAGGGCAGGGTATTGCCAGCCTCCTTTTCTTTAGAGTCACCCTCTTCTTGACCTTTGAGAGAATGCTGAGATAACACACAATGTGTTCTCTCCACAAATCAAAGGTCTGGATGATGATTTTGATGAAAGTACTTAAGGGAAAAATTTTTATAAATCAGTTTGATCATTAGTAAAAATTATGCCACACAGTCACAATTAGGAATAGTTTCCTGGCAAGGTGTCATAGAAGTGATTAGGAATTTCGAGGTTATTGTACATTCCTCTGCCTGTCAGCTGGAATACATAAACAACAAATGCAAATAATTCAAAAACATTTCTAAATAATTAACTTTGTACTATAGAAGATAAATGCTGTGTGAGGAATTGTAATGAAAAAGTATATATAACATATATTTTATAGTGAAATGTTTATTTATATAATTTATAATAGGAAATGCACTCTAAATAAAGGAGGGCATTATGAACATGACTATAGAATTATTGGAAATATTTTGACTATATTTCTTGAAGAAAAGTGAAGCTCCTGGTGAGCTGCCCTTGATAGAAGGCCCATAGACCTATGAGGTGCCTTTTTTTTTTTTTCTGAGCAAACTGACATTATAAAGAAGTAAACATGAGGCCATGACATTTACAAGTGATTGGGTGACTAGTCTGTGTCTGTATCTTTATTGGTATTATCTTAATCCTTCAAATTACCCTGCAAGAAGGTTCTTATTTCATTTCATACAGGAAGAAACTGAGAACTAAGAAGGGTAGGTAATTTGTCAACGTTAGAGAGCTGGTAAATGCCAGAGCTGGGATTTAAATCTGCATCTATCTGACTCATAGCCCATAATCTTTCCAGTATGCAAAACAAAGTGATGTTGAATAGATAAACAAGGAATATCATCCCTGCTTCCTTCTGCTAACACATGTGACTGATGGGCTTCAAAAGACGTGTTGCTAAAGGGCTTCTTATGAAGAAGGAATGCTTGGGCTGAGTATAATTATGAATGCATTCACTTGGAAACATGTTGTGACTCTTTTCCATGTTTGTGACACTCTATGGAGTTTTACCAGGTGGTGTGAAGGTCACTCAAATTATGCACAAGACACATCACTATATTGTAATGCTGATCTCTATCCAGGAAGACTCAGGGAATACTGTACTCAGGAGCATCTGAGGCAGGGGCCCATTTGGGCACAGAACAGAGTGGGGATGAGTATGCTTTAGTCTGAGAATCCAAAGGCTGAGAAAGGCACAAGGGTACCTGATTAAGTGTCAGTTGACCTTCATTCCTTTTAACTCCAGCATATAATGTAATGATGAGATTCTTTGGGATCCCAGAACAGGAACATGTTTTTAATGACTTGTATTCCTTATTTGCATTACAGGGGAATACATCCTATGTCATGAAACTCATTGTTTTAAGATTGAATTTTAGGAACTCAAAAATTTTAAGTTCTAAAAAAGAGAAGGATCATTAACTTTATGAAATTAATGTGCATCCTAGAGCCTTCCACTATGATTGGAATCATATAAAGTATCCACAAATTAAGCTTGTAATTCAAAAATCCCTAATCAGAGGGATGTTGATGAGCAGTCATGATAATGTGGTTGGAAATGGGACACAGTCATTTGCTTAGAATTAGAGATAGCTATTCACTTCAGCCTGCCACAAGTAACATTTGCTAAATCTGAAATATCTGCAGAATGATGATGGCATTGTCTGTTTCTTACTGGTGCTAAGTCATTTAATCTGGATTTTAAAATAAGAAATGTATCATGCATTTTTGGAAAAGAAAAATCAGATTTTTAAATGATTATATGGCTTTGTACCCCCCCCCCCTTTTAAACAAATGCATGCACATGCTTGTCTCATATGTGTGTGTGTGTGTGTGTATGTGAAGGAAGAAGATGTGAGAAGTAAGCCTATTGTATTTCAGAAAACAAGCCACATATGGCAAAGGATGTCAGCACTGCACTTGACATTTAAAATTCAAGGAGATCTACAGAGACCACAGCTGCACTTTGATTATTTTCTTCTCATGACTTTCTAGAGGATGCTCATCTGGCAATGGCTAGCAGTACCATAAAGTTCCCTCTATTATCCATCACACTAGCTGCCCATTTCCTATTGGTGAACAATTCCCTCTCCCAGAGACAATCCCATGTTAGAAGACGCTTGGTGAAGAAGATGTGTCAGCCCCATGATAGGATCTAACACTTCTTCTGAATTATCAAAGTTGGAATGATGACAAAAGTATGTTCTGTTCTTTCTCACAACAGGTGGTTTAGATTATTTCAGATATGGCTTTCTAATTATCAAAATACCTGATTAATGAGAACACTGCTTTCCTATGCTGAATAAGAGAAGACACTATATCATTAACCTAGCGATGTCATAGATTGGCAAAAATTAAAACTGGGTCACTTTAATAATGCTATACATTTTATAAGTGCCAACCAAAGATGAAAACATAGGTGGTAAAATCAAGTTGTTAAACTAGGTAATAGATAATTCATATTTGTCTATAATACAAATCCAGGATTTACTGTTCAGCAGAGTACAAACTCAGTGGCACACTACATGGAGAAGA
This sequence comes from Onychomys torridus, assembly GCF_903995425.1. Classification (NCBI taxonomy): domain Eukaryota; kingdom Metazoa; phylum Chordata; class Mammalia; order Rodentia; family Cricetidae; genus Onychomys; species Onychomys torridus. Next base: position 25,449,893 of record NC_050453.1, read on the forward strand.
ACATAAGCAACAGTAAGATACAGAGCCAGGACCAAAGGGACAACTTTGGCCATTAGTCCAAATCTCTTCAACCTGCTCTGTGGAGAGGTCCAGTTTGGTGGGGGATGACACAGGACTAGGAATCTCTGCTGGTTAGGTGGAAGCATCGTTGTGATTATGCGAAGAATGTTCTTGAATATCCATGATGTGGAGAGGTAGAACTCAGGATTGGGCAGAATTTCAATGCCTCAGAAAGGCACACAGCAATGGGACCATCAGCAGTTGTCATAGTGCCACCACCAGTACACAAGAGTATTCTAAAAAAGAGTCAAGATAGATGAAGTCAGAAGGAAACGTGGAACTTGGAGGACACAAGGCTATCCAGACTATCTTCAGCATACTCATCTTCAGGCAACAATGCCAACTGTACATGCCATGAAGAACAAGACTTGGTCCTGAATTTGGAGGCTTTAGTAGTTTGGAAATAGTTTTCCAAAGGTTCATGTTCTAGAGGCATGGTCTTTACGGTAACAGTATGAGGAGGTTGTGGGACCTTTAAGAGGTAGGACCCTGTGGGTGGTGATTAGATCATGGTGGCAGAATCCCCATGAACTGGCTAATATCTTTCTTGAGAACATTGGGTAGTTAGGTTTGGTATGTCAGCTTCATGATACAGTTCTGATGGGGATATCAAGACTGGATTGGGTTTCCTGAGACAGAGCTGTGTCTCCTGGGATGGAATTAGTTGCTACAAGAGTGAGCTGTTACAGAGAGAGCCTGGCACCTCCACGTTGACACTCCTGTGCTCTTGCCTCCTCTTTGCACATAGTCATTTTGCCTTTTTCTTCTTTGCCAAGTTGTGATACAGCACAAGGATAAGAAGATGCTGGTATCATGCTCTTGACCTTCCTTAGCTATGACATCTTGATTCCTCCCAGAGGACTGCAATGTAGAATTACATTCATACAATCTATGGTCTTGCATGTTTTGCTGTGACAGTGCACAATGGATACACTGAGATGGCTTGCTTTGAAGAGAAGTGTAGAGTCAAGGGGCTTCAGTTGCAAGGATAATGGTGAACATTTCCTTAGCTACTCTATTGCCTATTAACTGTCTCCTCTGACCAAGTCCTTTCAAAGAGGAAGGATATGAATTAGGTAGGCTGTCCAGCCACTTTAGCAACTGTCTCATTTAGAGGTTCTTCATAACTTTCTCTAATCTTCACTTTTGGTCAAACCAAATCATTCTGTACTTTAAAATATATTAAGGGAGGCACATATGAGTATAAGGTAACACCATCGTCAAAGTAGTTCTAGATGGATTTCTGTTGTTGCAAGTGGGAAAATCATATAAATAAAGTGACTAAAGTAAAAAAAAAAAAGTCATATACCATGAATCGTTTTGTGTCGATTTGACTACAACTAACATTTCAGACCTATTTCTATTTTAATCTCCTGTCGCAGGGATAGAGCTTTTATCGAAACATCAGCATTTGTTAAGTCCTTTTCTCCCAGAAGATGCCTATTTTGTAGGTGTGTGTGTGTGTGTGTGTGTGTGTGTGTGTGTGTGTGTGTGTATGTGTGCATGTAACAAGGCATTCATGTAGAGGTCAGAGGACAACTTGCTGGAATTGGATGTTTCCTTTCACTATGTGAGTGAGATCAAACTCAGTTTGTTAAGTTTATTGGCAAGCTTTCTTTTCCCCACTAAGCCATCTCACAAGACCAAGAGAAGTACTTAAAAGTTGTCAGGCTTGTGATAATTTTATAATGATAAATAGGATCCACTTCTTTCCCTTGATCTTAGGGGAAAGCAAAGGAGAGGGAAACATTTGTGATTTGATGGTCGGAATGTGACAGAAATAATACCACCTGGCTACTGAGACTCTGTTAGAAAGGCCACATAGCAACTGACAACCCCTGGTGTCATTTGGCAAATTATGAGAGCCTTGGTGACCATGTAAGAAGTCTAGCTACACTGAGACAATGTGTAGAGGACTCTGCTGAGACAGAGGTCACTCATAGAGTGAGATATTCAAGGAGTCCCAAATATTTTTAACACAATTGCTTGAGTGTTATAGTCTAGACATCTAAACCACCAAGAAGCCTTTGAGTTGGCCCAACACAGTTTTCCCATTGCTACCTGATGGGAGACCTTGAGCAAGAGTTGTCACATCGAGCCCCGTCAAAGCCCAGTCCATTAACACCATCAATGTCCATTATTATATGAAGTCACCCTTTTTGGAGTTGCCATTGCCTGGTTAATAAGCAGAACACAGTTGCATGAACATTTCTATTGAGTGCTGGCTTATAAAGGGCAGGCAGTGCTGGAAACAGAGGCAGAAGAAGACACAGTAGCTGAGTTTGATGGGATAGGCAAGTGGCATAAGGCAGAGGCTAAGCTTTTCTGTAGCACTGTTTTCTCTGCTGTCTGACTTACTGCATGGCATGTTTCCCACTTTACCTTTCCCCTCTCCTGCCCTGGTTTTGTGTCCCTTGTTCCTCTTTTCAGAGTCCCTGGGAAGGGTCCTACAAGTTTACAGTTTCTCCTGTGGTTCTACAGAAGTCACCTGCCCAAGCTTTGTCTACACTTGTAGGCCACGGTGATGGAATTGCTTTAATCTGCCTTTAGAAACTTTCTGTATAGTATGCGGATACTTTCAACAGTTACCAGAATACCACATGTTTCAGAAGATTCAAGCAAGCACCCTAACCCCTGTGGTCCTAATGGTAAGTGCTAAGGCTCTTTGTTCAATAGTTATTGCAACTTACATTTTTTGGTTGGCATGGACAATACATGCAAGAAGAGGTCATTTCTGCTGAATAAGTCACAAAAATTTCAACCAATCTTCACATTCATGTCTAATCCCACTGAAGGCTATGGTATAGGAAAGATGCTAAATATGTTAGAACACTCCTTGGGCTGTCAAGCTCCATTCTCTTTGTTATAACCATCTCAATCTCATAAAATCAGTTTCTGAGCTTTCCTAAAGAAACTTATCACTTTCTCTGTATATTTAAGGTCAAAGACTTAAGAATAAGGGCCCAAAGTACTAAAAAGATGTTTCATAATTTAATACTATCTCCTATAGAAGTTTCAGTAATAAACTTTGAAAGCAGGAGAGGTAATGGTAAGGGGACTGAATGAGAGAAATTCTATCAGTTGCCCCAAAGAAAACTGATCTTTCTTATATACACTGGTTTAGCAGATTCAAATTAAAATAAGTTTCCCACAGATCAGTCAATTTATGAATGGAAAGCCAGCTCAAGGAAGGGGAAGCCATTGTAACATAGGAATGTAATGTCAGAATTTAGCTGCTGCGTGTATAAACTGATGACATGGCAACTCCATTGTATGGTTAAGGGGAAGGTCTTTATTGTAGATATGACAGAGAGAACAGCCAGAGGCATCTGGAAGAGTCCAGCAGACTTAACATGGCCAGAAGACTGTACCTTGAAATGAGAGAAGCAGGAGACTGGGGCTGGGGCAATTGAGGAATAGCAGGGTTATAAGGAGAATGAGTAGCTGGAGAGAAGGAAATCTTTAGCTGGAGAGAGTTTAAGGTAGGAGAAGAGGTGAGAGGGGCTAGAATGCCTGCATGGGCTTTGAACTGTGATACTGCAGGGACCTGGAGGCCAGCATGTGCTGTGGTATGCTAATAGGTACCACAGGTAGCCATCTGGCCCTTTTGACAGAGGTAAGGGAAATAGCTCCTTTCGATAGAGGGAACCAGTTCACAAGTTCCTGAGGAACGCTGGCTTTAATCTAATCACCAGAAATATTTGGACTGCCCTTTGGAATTTGGGGAAATGGAACTTCCTTTTACCTGACATTGCTCAGGCTACAACTTTTGTAGAGTTTCTTCTCACTCACAGATACCCACAGGCACCCTGTGGTGAGTGTGTGAGTTCTTAGTTCACAGACTTCCTGGTAGCAGAATTTCTCACCTGGAAGTGAGTTTAGATCAAAATTGAGTATCTATGGGCTTATATCTCTCCATCCCTTCCCTGCCTCTTGCCTAATAACAGCAGAGAGCATGGCTGTAGGCTTGTACTGGGAAAACACCCCATTAAAATGGTCTAAGAAGAGACTGCCACTTCCCCCACATAACCCCAGTTTCTTCTCTTTAGAGACTCTGGCATGTTGTCTGTCTCTGATGATGGGCCCTGAACTCTCCTGAGACCCCCCTGCTGTGCTGTTGTCTATCTGTCTGTCCACAGCATTACATTAAATCTAGTGGCCTGAAGGAACAATCTATGTCTTAGTATTCTCTGTTGGATCTGAGACCTTTCATGTGGGGAATAAAACAGTGTATAAAAGTTGAGCATGAATCTGTTGCTGCAGCTGGAGTGTTCTCAAGGGAGTTGCCATTTCTAACTATCTCCATTCTTTCCCATGAAAAGGGAAGGAAAGGAAATAATATCCTCAAATGATCTGGTAATTTTCATTCTCATTATGTTCCTCCCTCTTGCTCTTTATTGCACACACACACACACACACACACACACACACACAGACACAGGCACACACACAGAAGCACACAGGCACACACACACACACACACACACACACACAAAGGCACACTGGCACACACACACACACACACTCAGACACACACATAGACAGGCATACAATACACACACATACATACACAAAGGCACACAGACACACACACACAGGCATACACACACACACACACACACACACACACACACACACACACACACTCCAATGCTGTTTTAAATCTTCACCAGCACAAGAGAGTAATGACCAGACCATCAATGTCATTGAAGAAAAAGCTAAAGGTTTTGGGGGAAGGGTAGGGGAGCAAAGTCCCCTCTGCCCCTGGAAGGGAGCTCTTCTGGCCAGAAGGTAATAGCTCAACAGTGCCCCACAGGTCAATCCACCCCACAGTTAAGAAAAAAATGCTGGCACCAGAGAGATAAAAGGCATATAATGAAAATGTAAACGAAAAACTTTATACCAGGCATGGCCTGACAGAGGGAAGATTGATATCCCATGATGCTTTGTCTTGATGAGACAATGAAAAATAACCACCACAGCAGCTGTGTCAATATCAGACTTGGTAATGCACCACTGGCTGTGGGTTTTTATTTAATCCGCTTTGCTTTAAGATGATAACCGTTGTTACTTTTCAGTGCCTGTCTGTCAGCGCCCAGCATTGCAATATTCCTCCGCAGCTCTGCGAGCGGGTTTCATTTATTTTAAAATACCATTTCACACACTGCTGACTTTTAACAGTGTTCTGTGTGAGTTTGTGAGATTGAATAGTGACAGAAACAACACTTTTTATGAGAATACAGAATATTAAAAACGGGGCACAATATACAGATGGCAGTTTTCACTACAGCTTGTTTTTCCCCCTTGCTTCTGCTACTGAGCTTTCCCGCTGAATGCATTTGTAGTAACACCATAAATGTCACTTTCACTGACTGCCTTTTGGCATTTTATTTAAATGGAATTCAACTCTGGCTTACTGCTGCCGAGGTGGCTGCTTCTGCTACCAACTTGCTTTGTGGGGGGCTCTACTTTACACAATCACCCTGTTGACTTCATTTCTCATGGAATGTCCCCAAACAGGAAACAGACAAGTTAATGGTCTAACCCTATACCCTCACAAGCTTCTAGGGCTTTTAAAAGAAGGACTTGACCAGGGGATGTTGCTGTAGCCATCCCTATGCATTTGGCCTTTGCAAACACACTGTGCAAAAATATTTCTGAACTCCAGAATTCCTCTGGGCAGAAGCTCAGATGTCTTCCTTGTGTTGGGTAAGAGATCAACACAGCACCTTCAGCCTCTCCAAGAACACACTGAGAGACAGGGCTCTGAGTGATTTATCTGGACCTTGCATCAATTACATTGACTCAGAATACTTTGGTTGGGGTGTAGTCTTGCGCCCTGTTTCTCTCTGTTGATCCTATCTTGGCTTATGCTATAGGGCCTCTAGACATGATCAGGGGTGGCATTTCGCTGCCAACATGATGTTGACATGTGCAAATTCCCCTTTCTCTCCATTTGCTCCTGCACAAAACATCCATTGCTTCATCAGTTCTGAAGACTAAGTAAAACAGACAAGGGTGGTGAAGCCTTTTCCTGGGAGAACCTGCAATTTGGGGAGAGCTAGCTTCTTGTCTGGGCCAAATGAGGCTGGAAATGAGCTGCTGAACACTGTCTTAGAAATGTGTCCACATTTCACAAACTCAGGCCTGAATCAAAGAGCCTAAGAGATTTCCAGCAGAGAGCTTCAATGTTCAGAAAATTGGAAATCTTTACAGAGGCACATTAAACAAAAAAATACAATTCGAAGGCTCAGAACAGGCAACTCTAGACTGTGCCATCCAATGCTTTTGTGTGCAATGTCCCTTAGAGACGAGCAAAAGATGGGACATTTGTTCAGTAGCTCCAAAAACATTTTCACAGACCTCATTAGTTTCCAAAAACATTTAACATTTGTCATGATCTCTTAGCAGCATTTAATTATAAAAGTTGGAAGAGGAAAGGGATGGGAGACTAAAGAGATGAGCACACACACACACACACACACACACACACACACACACACACACACTTGAAAAATCTTTGCTTTGGATTACCTAGGCTTATTTTGAAATAAACCCCTATAAACATTTCAGAGGTGCTAACATAAGGGTATCTGGCAAGTTAAGCACCAAACTATTTTAAATAAATTTATGAAGTAAAACTACTTAAGAACATTGAAATGAAGGAGAAAGGAAAGAGAAAATAGACTGTGGAATCAGGCCGGGGTAAAGTCTTCTTATATATTTCAAATAACACAGCATAGAAGTCTGTCTCTTTATACACATCTCCCATCTCAGTGGGTAGAAAACCACATAAGCAGTTTCCCTGAGTAGAAATCTTGGGTGTCCTGCTTAACTCTTGCTTGCTTGGCAAGGACTCTCTTCCAGTCAGTCACTAAATTCTGACAGGAGATCTGCTCTGTGGGACGGCAGTGCATCCATGTCTCTCTATCCTCACTGCCATTGTGATCCCTTGATTCACAGAAGATGGCATCTGTACTTTCCTTGTCTCTGCATCCTGCAAAGCCATCTTTAATATTGCTGCCACAGTAATAGTAGAAAGCAGTGGTCCTCAACCTTCCTAATGCTGCCACCCTTTAATATGGTTCTTCAGGGTGTGCTGACCTCCAACCATAAAATTCTTTCATTGCTACTTCTTAATTGTTATTTTGCTCCTGTTATGAATCATAATGTAAATATCTGATATGCAGAATATCTGATACACAATTTCTGTGTGGGTCATGACCCACAAGTTGAGAACCACTGTCCTAACACAAACATCTAGTCAAGGCATGCCACCCATGAAAATGTGTACACTGCTCCTTGCTGATCTGTCCTTGTGAAAGAGGTTCTTCTCTGTGAGCCCTTGAGTTCACAGCAAACTCCATCCTCTTTTTCTCATACCATCTTTTATTTGTCTTGGTCTCTGTTTTTTATTGTTTTGTGTTTTTGTCTTTTCAGTTTTCATGTGCATTTGTCTTTTTCTAGTCAGATGTTAAACATCACATTTATATTTTTTGTAATATAGTTGAGTTACATAGTGACATCACCTCAATAAGTAGTCTACCAAAATTTCAAAAGATTCCTTCAGTATTTCTACCGGTCTATCATGCAACATGGTTTCTGAAAGCTGACATAATTTACAGCTTGTAATGAAGGCGCTCTTACACACAGTGATAATGCACCACGTTCTGCATGGGAGCCACCCGAATGGTTAACACAGCTTATAAACAGGAGATAAGTTCTTTATGAGCACCACAGTCTCAAGGTTTGCCTAGGACAGTCTTGGGATCAAGATGACACATCTCGCTTCAAATCTGCCTACCTAAATGTATTTCTTTTCTTTAGAGATTTGAAACAGAATTAAGTTCAGGCATGGCTTTTGAGAAGATATAGGCACATTTCCTTTCTCATACTCTCCTGGTAAGGCAGAAAGGGGATGGGGGTATCCTTTCAAGGCTCCCAATTAGCCTGGCTTCCTGCAAGGCAAAGTTAGTACTGGGTATGAAGAGAGCTGGAGACTTCTGTCTCTAACCCCACTCTCCAACTCCTATATTTGTATTACTTTTTCTTCTACTTCATCAGCCTTGAGAAATTCTCCTTAATTAGACACTGTAGTTAACATTGAAGTTAAATCCATCATGGATGGAAACACCTAAGCATGCCTGGGTATACTGGGATAACAGGTTGGCTTCTCACAATTGTGAGATTTCTCTTTCTTCTGTCTGCTGCTAGACTTTTGCTCCTTCCCTGTGTGTTTCTCAGCTTCTGTTCTCTGGTGACACCTCAGTAACAGTCACTGTCCTCTCTGCCTCTCTTCATAGCCTCTACTTAGGATTAAACAAAAAAAAATCAGAAGTAGGAAAAAACAGCTAAAACAATTGTAATTAAACAAAAAAAAAATGCAGCTCAAATCCCAGCCTTCCTTTTTCATTAGCATTTAAAAGGGGGAGCAGAAAAAGGTCACAGCCACCAAGTTTCTGTTTCAGTATGAGTCACTGGGTCTGTCAATAAGGGATACTAATTACACTCTTCTGCAGGCAAGGGTGACCTGTACGAATGTCAGGAAGTTCATGTCCCCAGTGACTCCAGAAACTCTGTCAAGGTGAAGTTGTCACAGGTACAACTGACTGCATCTCTAGAGATGTCTTTCCAAGTACTTCTGTATTTTTAAGAGAAAAAGAACCATCTCTCTCTCTCTCTCTGACCTCATTTCCTGCTCAAGCAGTGTCTCTAACGTTCCAGGCTGAAAATCGCAGTCCATCAGACACTCCCCCATCACACCCCCACCCCCCCCCCCCGCCCACCCACACCTCCACCACATCCCCACCACATCTCCCACCCCCATCCACAGCCACTAGTGGACTTGTGATTCCTGACCATACAGGAATAAGCTTCTCCAGTCCTTCCCCATCCCCTCCGTCAATTCCAGGCTCCCAGAACCAGTATCTTGCTTAATCATTGTTCCACTCACTGCCTCCAGCAGCCAATCCAAGTCCCAGATCAGTTTCTGCCTTCTAGCTCTGTCAAACTTCCTGGAAAATTCTAATTCTCTCTAATTTACATATCTTTTCTATGTATTGATTGATTGATTGATCTGTTGATTTACTGTTTTTTTTTTTTTTTTTTTTTTTTTGAGTTAGGGTCTTACTATTTACCCATGATGGCCTAGAACTTGCTATGTAGATCAGGAAGTGTAACATGAATCTTAAAAGGTTTTATTAATAAAAAACAAACCAGGATCCAGGTATTGGGGTGAACGCTGAAAGATCAGAGAAACAGAACAAGCCACAGCTAATCTTACCTCGCTAACTTTTCAGCTGATCCTGTTTCCTCAGACTGGAAGCCTCTGTCTGAGTCCTCATCCGAATGGATCTCAGCTGAACTGCTGCTAAAAGCCTAAAAGCTTAACAGCTTCTAGTTCCTGGTCCTCACGCCTTATATACCCTTCTGCTTCGTGCCATAACTTCCTGGGATTAAAGGCATGTGTCTTTCCCAAGAGCAAGACATGAGATCTCAAGTGCTGGAATCAAAGGTGTATGTCACCATGCCTGGTTGTTTTCAGTGTGGCTTTGAACTCAACAGAGATCCAGATGGATCTCTGCCTCCAGAAGGCTAGGATTTAAGGTGTGTGTGGCCACCATTTTCTGGCCTCTATGTTTATCTAGTGGCTATTCTGTTCTCTGACCCCAGATAAGTTTATTAGTGTGCACAATATATTGGGGGACACAATATCACCACAAAGATGAACTAAATACTAGACTCCCTGCTTCTGCCTCTGGAGTGCTGGAAATAAAGATATGCACTACCATGCCCATCTTAACATACTTTTTTGTCAGTCCAAAGGAAACTCTAAGTCACCAAACTCCAAAAAGCAGTGAAGTGACAGCCTTGTTCAAGTTGGGCTACAGAAGGATTGCTAAAAGACTACAACCAACATTTCTCAGGAACCTGCAAAATAGGTTTCTGCTACATACATGCACACACTCACACATGCTTGCAAGCACTCATGCACTCACGCATGTATGCACACACAGTTGTTATGCATTTCAAAGTCCACACTAGCCTCCTGGCCCTTCTCACCTCCCCTACGATAAAGATCTTCCCTCACCCCTGGAGCAGCCATTTCGGTGGTTTCTTTATTGACCTCCTCACTTACAACTTTTCTTTTCCTCAAGACATGACTATTGGTTCCTTTCACAATCTTAAAAAAATGACCTGAATATTTGGTAAAAGGTCTTGGTAAGCCCCGGGCCACTCACAATCTGGACGAGACTTAGTGGTTTTGCTGTAATTGCTGACATTACAGTCAATGCCTCCAAGTTATAGTTCACTGCATGCTCACTTATGACTCTTACATGGTTTACCTGTCAGTGCCTCTATGGCCTTCTGTTTCCTCACCAGCCTTCATCCTTTCACAGGTTTTTAATCTTGTTTCTATTGCACTCTGCTCTTGTGGCCTCCCATTCCTTGATTTCTGTTCTGCAAGGTTATCAGACTTCTCTCTCCTTCCAGGACAGCTGCTTCCATCATTTAGCTGGGACTTGGCCCCACCCATCCTGTTCTCTCTCTTTTTTTTTCCTTCATTTTTCTTTATTAAGAAATTTTCTACTCACTCCACATACGACCCACAGATCCCACCTCCTCCCCCCAGCCCTCTCTCCCAAGCCACCCCACATCCCCACACCCCACAAATCAAGGTCACCCTGTCCTCTTGACAGCCTTTCGTAGCTGGTCTAGAGCTGTGCCCCCAATCCTCTCATCTTCCCATCTCAAGTCTCCAAGACAGCTCTTTCATAGTTCCTCTCTTCTCCTCCCATTTCTCACCTCAGCAAGCAGTCTTCCCACTGGGGGAAATCGAAGCTCTGGAGCTTCCACATGTGGTCACTGGCGAGTTCTCAAACCATCCTGAATGAAACCAGCCTCTATCACAAGGGATCCCAAACCTGTGCTTTCACCTCTGGCTCATTTCCTTCTCTGATGCTTGCGATCCTGAACCCAACTGCTTGATAAAAAGTTTCTGTGAGCATGCCATAGTTCCTTCTTCCCAAACCTGCAATGGAAAATAAGATTCATCTTGTATTTGAAGTTCTATTATATCAGAAAAGAAAGATGGATCATATATAAATATTGAGAAGTAGAATCAATAGGACTTACTAAGCAGTTGGCTATTAGGGAGACATCTGTGCAGGATTCTTTTTGGGGGTCTGGGATTCTGAAGTTTCATAAGACATGAAGAAATACAAGAATAAAAGAGTTGGGAGTTTATACAAATAAGGTCATTTTGGACAAATAGGTAGGTAAATTGGTCTAAATCAAGTAAAACTTTATATATGTGTGTGTGTGTGTGTGTGTGTGTGTGTGTGTGTGTGTGTGTATCTCCCAACAGCTAACAGGCATCAGCATAGAGTGGGGGTTACTGGACTGAGAATCCTGTCCAGAGAGTTTATTCATTAACAAAAGACTAAGAGTAAAAGTCTAAAAACCATGTGGTGCTACCTGCCCCTTCTCATCTCAAAGTGTTCTGTGACCCTGTAGAGTAGCCACCTCACCCTTTACCATCGCTTCGCTATAGCTTTGCTTTCTATCATTTAGATCAACTTCCTCTAGTCTCTAGTTCATGTCTATGAGATCAACGATGCTTATTCTTATGGCCATCATCATGCTTTTGTAACCCCCGCATTCTGCTGTATATTCAAGGCATCATTTTTTAATACTCAGTAGTCTTGGATTGTATATGAGTTGCTCATTCATATTGCATTTAGATTATTCCCGTCTACTTACTAAAGAGAGGAATGGCTGCATTAATATGGTAACCATAGGCTTTTTAAGAGACTACCAAAGTGTTTTCCAAAGTAGTTGTAACTTTCAAAATTCTGATTAGGACAATAGTAAGATTCCAGTTGTTGAAGCATTACTGTTTGATTTTTAACAGTCTTATCCTAGGGAGTGTATGGTGGCTTCTCATTAATGTGCTAAACTAGTTTTCTTCATATTGAAGTGACTCTGATTTTTCTGAAGTTTATTTTCTAGTAATTTTTAAATTATCTTGCTATTGACATTCTAAGATGGGTTGAGAAGTGTGACCCCTTTTTATTTTATGAAATGTTTATATAAGTTTAGTAATAAGTTATTTTAATTGTTTGCTAAAACCCACAATATAGTCATTGCTAGCTTGAGTTTTCTTTGTGGGAAGAAATTAATAATAACATCAACTTACTTAATAGATATATGGCTATTATGGTCTGTACAGAAGAGCTTTTAGGTAACTTTCCAAGAAATTTGGACATTTTGTGTAAGCTATCAAACTCATAGGCAAATGGTAATTTTTTCCCCCCATAATTCTTGGAGCTTAAACCTGAGACTTGGACTTGCTAGGGAGACACTCTATTATTGAGCCACATCTTCTATCATAGAATATTTTATTAATCTGTTAACTTCTTGATAAATGCTTTTTGGAAATGCTTTACAATTTACAAAGATTGAGAAAGAAAATGTAAAAGATAAGAAACTCATAGGAATGAGTAAAATGATTCTTCCATGGAGACTCTAATAAGTATATCAAAGAGATAGAAAGTATCAGAAAGGAGTCACAAAGAAATTCTATAGTTCAGAACACAACGGAAAATGCCAAAGAGAGTTTCAATAGTGGCTCAGTCAAGTGGTAGAATCAGTGTCTTGGCAGCACTGACAACAGGTGGCATCGACAACAGGTAGCATGACACTGAAAACTAGAAAACTAAAGTAAGAGGTAATAATAATAAAAAAGAGTTTATTTTTTTAAAGCTGATGTGACTTGCAGGAAGGCCCTAGGTAAATGCATATATCAAGTATGACAGTCTCAGAAGGAGCACAGAAAGAGGAAGAGACAGGAATGCATTTAATGAAACAGTGTCAGAAGAGTCCCCAACCCTGGAGAGAGTTGGGAAGTAAGTTTAATGTGCTAGAAGAGGGAGAACTCTGCTAAGGAAAATGCTACTCCCAACAAGACTTCCTCCACAAATGAAGGAATGATAAAGATTCGCAGACCACCAAAATCTGTGGACATTCATCTCTACTAGACCCACTTTACAAGCCATGAAAAAGCAAGTTATTTAGTTTGAGCTGGAAGAATGCTAACTAACAACATGGAAGCTTGTAAATGCATAAAACCCACTGCAAAATAAAATGAACTATGATTCACAGTGCTCCAACACAGTATTAGAGGTATATGACATCAAAAGTTAAATGACAATAGTATTAAATAGTATTATTATTTAATAAATGGTATTAAATAACTATGTATCATCTGAAAATTGGCATCCAGCATATGAAAAATGTGAATTGTGACAAAATCTTGTAAAATATGGGAAGGAATATAGTGTAGATTTTTTATAGTCATTTAACTTACCAGTTTAAAATAGATTGCTAAAACTGGTAAGTTTGTGTATTCCCTACATAGAAAAAAATAACCTTGTATATACACAGCATTAGGAAAAAAGGACTAAATACATACCCACAAAAATACTACTAAAGCTGCTCTACTAAAGAAGAGGAAGAGAGAAGAAAGAGGCAACCAGTTAGAGAGCATTTGAAACAGTAGTGATAAGGTATTACTTATCAGTATTTACCTTGAAAGCAAGAAGAGGAAACACATCAGTAGGGAGACACAGTGTATCTAAAACAAGGTATGTTGTCCACAGGACACTCACTTAAAGGGATACTTAGGCTAAAGATAAAGGGATAAGAAAAGGCAAAGGCGTTCCAAGTATATGGAGACCAAAAGAGGGCAGATATTTATCTACATTTATGCCATATCTATGTTAAACTATACCTACACCAGGCAAAAGACTTTAAGTCAAAAACTGTCACAAAAGACAGAGGAGTCATAACAATAGAGGGATAAGTTCATAAAGGAGGTATAACTATAAACATATATGCACTCAACAGTAGAGCACCTAAAATGCAGAAAGTAAATATCAACAGAAGCAGAGGTAACTGACAGCAGTATAGTAAGAGGTTGGGTAATCAACATTCCACTTTCAACGGTGGATAAAACAGAGATTTAAAATATCAATAAAAAACTAAGAAGACACAAACCATACTATATACAACATATCTCTAGTAGACACGTGGAGAGCAATTTCTATAAAACACACATGACACCTTTAGGGACAAAATATTTATTGGACCACAGAATGATTTTTAAAAATTTAAGAACACAGAAGTCATTTCAAGTAGATTTTCTGTCCACAATGATGTAAAGCTAGATGTCTAAATCAGTAGGAAAAGGGGAAAAAAGGCACATGGACAAAATAAACCTACGAATCAAAGGAGAAACAGAGAGAGCAGCAACGACAGCTTCAGGCAGATGAGAACAGAAGCTCAATAGTGATTCGTGCAATGAGGCAACACTGTGCTAAGGAAGGAAGTTCAAGGCATCAATGCATACATTAAGAAAAATTATTAGTCAAGTACACAGTCAATTCAATGCCTTGCAGAGTCAAAGAAAGTACTAAAAGCTAAGACTGAGGTAGCAAAAAAAGTTATGATGAATATGCCCCAAATGAATAAAATACAGACTGGAGAATCCATGGGAAAGATCAAAAAAAGTGAGTTATATTAAGTGGTGATTTGAACAAGAAGGCCCCCATTGGTCATATATTTGAATGCCTGGTCCCCAGTTAGTGGAACTATTTTAGAAGGATTAGGAAGAGGTGTGTCACTGGGAGTGGGCTTTGAGGTTTCAATAGCCCATTCCTTTCCTTTGTCTGTCTGTATGTCTCTGTCTGCCTCTCTCTTTTTCCCTACTGCTATTGATCAGATGTGAGCTCTCAACTACTACTCCAACACCATTCCTGCCTGTCTGTTGCCACGCTCCCTGCCATGACAGTCATGGACTCTATTTCCTTCTGGAACTGCAAGCACCAAATTAAATGCTTTATTTTATAAGTTGTCTTGGTCATGGTGTCTTATCACAGCAATACAAATGTAACTAATATATTTTACTATAAGTATGAAAATACTGGCAAACTTTAGCTAAACTAACCAAGGAAAAAGAAGACTATGATTAAATTCAACAGCACCTGAAAAGTCCAAGGATAGTTCAATACACACAAATCAATTTAACTGATGCACCAGAAAGATTGAAGGATTGCATGGCCTTCTTAAATGTAAAAAGTTCAAGCAATAAAATTCAAAATTTTATTTATTCATGACAAGAACATATCAATACATTCAGGGTAAAGGAAATACACCAGACTATAATAAAGGTAGTATAGGACAAGCCCACACCTAACATTATACTCAGTAGCGGATATCTGAAAGCTTTGATTGTAAGACCATGGACTAGACAAGATGCTCGCTTTTTGGCACTTCTGCTCTGTAATAATGTAAGTCGTAATCAGAGAAGTTGTTCAAGAAAAAAAAAATAGAAGTTTGCAAATCAGAAAAGAAGAAGTGAAATGGTGTGCTTGCAGGTAAGATCATCTTACATGTAGAAAGCACAAACGGCTTCATGAAAAAGAATTAGGATTAATAAATCATTTAGAAAAGGTGCATTAGAAACAGTTACACTTCTTTTAAAAACTTCATGTGTGCATGTATGTATGTACCACAGCATGCGTGTGGCAGTCTGAGGATAAATTGTGGGAGTCAGAATCTTTAATATGTAAAAAGATATTCTAATTTTCATTTTAATCTAGTAATAGAGCACTGAGAAGTGATTGTCTCTAGATATGTCTATCCTCTCTCAATATTATGTTTCCTAGCTTCTTACCTGGGGATGCGATCAACTTCTTATAGTTTTATTTCTGTTATTCTTACAACCTTGCTTGTCACCCACTCTTCCTAGAAATGCACGCTTTTCTTTTTCTTTCTTTCTTTCTTTCTTTCTTTCTTTCTTTCTTTCTTTCTTTCTTTCTTTCTTTAAATTTGCTTCATAAATTTTATTTCTGTTGCAGGACAAAGTCTTTCCCTCCAAAGAGCTAAGAAGCTCCCATCATCTCCAGGAAAGGAGTGAAAAAAGTCAGGTGCTGGAAACTAGGAATGTCTTGGGTCCCCAGATTTCTTCTTCTCCCCTTCTCAATAGAGGGTAATCATTCCTAACTATTAACAAAACAAAACACACCTTAAATATTGGGCAGGGTGCCTTTAGCTGGGACACCAAGTTATTGGTCACCAATGGGAAAGTGGGGGAAGGAGGAGGAGCCATGACTGTCTGCTCTGCAGAGCCTCTTCCCCATGATGTCCTGTAGCAAGTGCCTCCCTTCTGGGCCAGCAGCTGCACAGAGCAGACCACTGAGGCCCAGATGAAGCACAGATAACATGAGAGACTGTTTCTCAGAGTCAGTGACATGGATGAGGGTTAGTTTGATATTGAGATAGCCATAGAATGGGGATGGCAGTTTCTACAGATTATCAGGCCGTTCTTGGGTTCCATAACTGTATCCTTGACCATAAAGGAGCCAAAAAGGAGAATAGTGGTGCTGGCATCAAGCAATGTGGGCCAGACATCGAAGGAAGGAAGGGAGTGGGGAAGGACAGGGTCCCTCAATGGGAAAGCCACAAAACATACCAAACGGAGAGCATGGTGGACACTGGACTGGTGGAGAAGAAAAGGGCAGAGCAGAGAGGAGGGGACTGCCTAAAAATAAGATTTCCATTCTCAGATTTAATTTCTAAGAGAGTTCTTTCTGCCTTTTGCATTACATATCATTTTTAATGTATGAAAAAGTGCCTAATCCCTCCTGTCCTCAGAGCTGAGGAGTCTGGTTTTACAGTATCTGTAAGTCTCAGGGCTCCACACACCCATGTCGCCTTTTCTTTCATTGCTTCCAGTTTCCATTCACTTTATTTCCTCCCACTTGATTTGTAATCATCTGGTCACAGTTGTCTTCACCCCATTTGTCCCTATCTTCTCTCTCTCTCTCTCTCTGTCTCTGTCTCTGTCTCTCTCTCTCTCTCTCTCTCTCTCTCTCTCTCTCTCTCTCTGTGTGTGTGTGTGTGTGTGTGTGTGTGTGTGTGTAGGACAAGGCTATCGATCAGTGTCAGGATCTTCCTCAATCACTCTCCTCCACCTGATTTTTTTTTAATGACGGGGTCACTTACTGAACGTGAAGTTCACTGATTTGCCTAGGTTGGCCTGTGAGATCCAGGGGGCTCTGGTTTTGCCTTCCCAGTGCTGGGGTTGTCAGCACCCACTGCCAGCTGTTTACAAGGATGCTGGAGAACAGTACTCAGATCCACAGGCTTGCTAGATAAGCACTTTACTGACTGGGCTATCTCCCTGGGCTATGTGCCCACACCTTACAAATCCCCATGTCACTTAAAATGACTCACAGAGAGAGAGAGAGAGAGTGAATGAATGTGTCTGCATCATCTTTCACTAATTCCCCTCACTTCATTTATTTATTTCCTTTGGGGCTTAAGAAGGAAAGGGGACCTAATTGAAAGGGCCAGTGGATCTCAGCAGAGCCAACTAAGAAATACAGTGAGGGCATGTGGTAGACAGAAGTAAAGACAAAATCCTCAGAAGCTGAAATGAGTTGTTTTGAGAATGGTTGGCATTTTTGACATCTATTATGGTTGGTTGGTTTCAATGCCACATTGTCACGAATAAGAATCACTCCAGCTGGGAACCTCAACTGAAGACCTGCCCTGGTTGCCTTCACTGATGTGGGAAGCACTTGTAGGTAGCAGTCCAGACAAAAGGGATAACAGGGGAAGGTTACTCTTCCTTTGGCTTCCAAGTTGATTTACCTCATTATTGCTGCAGCTGCCGATTGCTTCCCTGGTATCAGAACCAGCGTTTCCAGGCTTCTGTTGTGGACTGGGGACCAACAGCTCTCCAGGAACTTCTCAGGTTCTCAGTGCCAGATTGGGACTACTGAGCTACTCAGCCTTGTGGATTAGGCGACCACTAAATTGGCCTATGCAGCAAGAGACAGCCACTTGGGGACTCCTCCAGCTACTGAGGCACCCAGTCTCAAGAATGGGGCAACTATCAGGTTCCTGGTGTCGCAGGTGTGATTCACCTGTTGTTGCTACTTTAGTATAATCAGACTTACTAGGTTCCTTAGTGTTTACATATTTATCCCATTGGATCTGAGACAGTCCTATATGTTCCCTTTCTTAAAGCAACTTTGTTGGTTTTTAAATGTCAAAATTATATGCTTACAAAATGAACTAGAAACTTGTTTCTTTGTGGTAGGGGAGTCAGTTTAAATATTGGCATCTTTTCTTCCTGGAGTGGCTGGTAGGAGTTGTTAAGGCCATCTGGGCTTGATGGTCACATTGCAGGAGGTTTGAATTTATAGGCTAGAATTCAGATGTTCTGTTTTTATTATATTTGGGTAGTTTGCATTTTCCCCAGGAATTGATGCATTTTATTGAAATTTTCAAATTGAAAAGTTGTACTGATACTCGGTGGCTCTAATGCGCATCTGACGAGGCTTGTTTTCCGAAATTTACACGGGCAATTTCTCTGCCTTTTTTCTTTTGATCAGTCTTGCCATGGGTTATTAATTTCACTAGTTTTTCAAAAGACTCAGTTTTAGTTTTGTTGATGTGTTCTTTATGTGCTTTCCAATTCGTCAATTTCTGGCTTTATGTTCTCTTCGCTCTCTTATGTTGTGGGAATAACAAGATTTTGTAGCCAGACTTTTGAGTTATATTATTGGCCCCTTGATTTGAAGCTTTTTATGGTCCAGTAGAACATATAAGGCTATGCATTTACTTCTATTCATAGCCTTGGCTGCATCCTCTGTGTTTCTAAAATTAAATTTTTTTTATTATTTATATGTACATGTGGACATTCACCATGGCACCAGTATGGAGGTCAGAGAACAACCTTTTACCAGGTGGATTTGGGGATTGAGCTCAGGTTGTCAGACTTATTGGCAAGTGCCTCCACCCACTGAGCCATCTTGCCAGCCTCATGTAAGTTTTTATAAACCACATATATATTATATACATTTTCATCATCATTTAAATTTACAAGGTTTCTAATTTTCACCAAGTTTTCATCTTTGATTTGCATTTTATCTAAAACATGACTGACCAGCTGAGTTCTCTTTTATTATAGACTTCTAGTTTTAGATATCACAAACATAACACATTTCAGCATGATTTGTGTGTTTTGTATATTGCTGATCATGACCCTCTGGTCAAGTTTGGGAAATACTTTTGTGCAGTTGAAAGAAAAATGTATTTCATAGTGATTTGCCCAGTATTATGTACATGTCAGTGAAAACATTGATTAATCATGGCATTCACATATAAATGGAATTATATTCAGCTGTAAAGAAAAGTGAAATTATGAAAATTTCAGTAGAATAGATGGGACTGGAAAACATTATTATAAACAAGTTGTTCAAGGCTGAGAATGACAAATACTGTATGTTTTCTCTCGAATGAAGATCTTACCATCCGCTAAACAAGTGTATCCAGGTGGAAGTAAATATGGGTAAAGGGAGTTGAAAGTGTATATCAGGGAAGCAGGGTAGAGAGATGAGGAGAGAGAAGTGGAATCAACTAAAATGAAATGTGTATGAAAACCTGAAATGGAAATCTATTACGTTGTAAACTAATTAAATATTTTCTAGAAAGTTTACTAATGATGATGTTCAACTCTGATATGTGTCCTTCTGATTTGTCATGGTCTGCTAGTCCTACCAGTTGAGAAAAGCGTGCTAAAATTTCAATTACAATTGAGAATTTTGTATTTATCCTTCAACTCTGTTAATGATTCCAAATTATCTGTAGTGGGGGCAGATTATAAGTCATGTGCACAGGCATGCCTGCACATTTCCTTCTTGTAGAACACCCTTCTTGGTTTGCAGCACTGCCTCTTCTGAAAGTCTAAGGCTGTCCAATTCCTTTCTGTCACATGGACTCAGGCACCTCTCAATTAAGAGCCATGTAGGCACTATTTAAAAGTAAAATGTACAGAAATCATTTGAGCCTAGGATGATGTCTTCTTTTCATGTGGTTTAGTTAGTTCTCAGAATCTGCTGTTGGTCCAGAGTCATAGTTCCACAATTCTTTATAGACATACAAATTGTATATGTATATGTGGCATGTAAGCAGAAGTACCTTTGTCTAAGGGTGATGAAAGGACTGATGGGAAGGGGGAATGGGGACAAAGAGGGTAGGAAGGGGACTTAATATATAATCTATACATCTATTAAAACTTTTGAAAATAAATTTAAAAAAATTAAGATAGTTTGCCATTTATCTAGGTCATGCTAAATTTTTAGTTCCTGTCAGTCCTCTATGGTCATTGGTGTGGAACCCGAAAGGAGATGACCTGCTCACCAGGCTCTGTTTGTTCCCCCAGGGTTCTAACTTGGCCTTCCTTCCCCCTGGAGGTGTAGGTATTGCAAAGGGGAAAAGGGCTCCATACAGTGCTAAATTCTTTCTTTTCCATCATTGTCTCATCTACAGTCTGTCCATGTCTTGTGATGTTTGATAAAAAGTCTCTTTTGTGACAAACTACAGCCAACCTCTGCCATGCCCTCCTCTTTACTGGGCTTCAATTATGGCCTACAGAGGCTGGAACAAAACTCCAACATGGATTCTGACAGCCAAAAGTGCTTCCCTGAAAAAAAAAAAAAAAAGTGCTCCAAATTTGGAAATTTGGCTTCATGTCACTCTTAACACTTTTTGTTTGTTTGGGTTTTGAGACAGGGTTTCTCTCTACTCCTGGCAGTCCTGGAACTTGCTCTGTAGACCAGGCTATCCTCGAACTCACAGAGATCTGCCTGCCTCTGCCTCTCGAGTGCTGGGACTAAAGGTATGCACCATCACCGCCTGGTCATTTCACTCTTCTTATTGGCACTGCTAAGCTATATTTCCTTCTAGTCAGAACTAAGGGGATGTGTTTCTAATTGACTTCATTGTTTTCTTCTTTCCCTCCTTCAATCCAGTTTTCACATGGCAATTTAGTTTTTAAATATGTAAATTGAGTCATGTTATTTGTGCATCTAAATATCTCTCAATGACTTATCATAACAATGTAGGGTTAAAATGAAAGTTCTGGTTTTGGTGTTTTTAAGGATTTGTGTTCATCTGTTGAAACAGATTTGACAAAGATATTTAAACAAACCAAGACTTATTATTTTATGGAAAAGCACTCTGAAGGCATGCCTGGGGGTCAGTTTGGTGGCTGCACAAAGTCTGAGGATATCTGGTTTTTTACTCTGCTCTTTCTAGCCTTAGCTTCGATCCTGAGTGTTGCTCTATGACCACACAGGCCTGCTGGACTTCCAGCCATCACATTTATTTTTCACCTAAGGAGGAAAGGCAGAAAGAGTCTCATGATAGTGCTTTACCTGGCTTTGCAGGGACTTGTCTGGAAGGAAGTCCCATTTGAAGGTGCCCATGCACATCTTCTTGGACCTAATCCCCTGTCCAGATCTATATTCACAGGGGACTAAAACCACTTTATATGAGTGCATTTCAAAGTTCCCAGAAAGTGAGTCTTCCGCAGTAAGAGTGAAGAGGAAAGTGGAATTCAGACAGACTACAGCCAGTTGACTGAAAGTTGAATCATCTCACCCTTGGCTCCTCCAACTCTCTGACATAATTCTTTCCTTCCCATCACCACGGCCCAATGTTTGTGCCAATTCTGAGAAAACCGAGATTATCTTCTTAATCCTCTTCACAGTAATCTTCAATTCTTCTGTGACTTCAGGAATCCCTCTCAAGAGCCCTTTTTCTCAATGCCTGTGCAGGGCATCTAACTGTAACTGTCCATATCATTTCTTGATATCGGTTGAATTGTCTTCAAGCCATTCACATTATTCATGAATTAAGAAAGAAAAGAATCACTACACATAAGAGTGTAGGAATCAAGGCAATCAAATAATAATCTCAGTCAAATTTCTAGTAGCTGGAATGAAAAGATAAGAACCTTCTCTTCAAAGTCAACTGTTCTGTCTCTGAGCATCTAACCTTATATCTAACATTAAAAGTCCCATCAGGCTAACATTGCTCATTACCAACTTCGTTCCTGCATATCTAGTTTTATGCTAGTTATTTTGGTTTATAATTAAATGCAAACATTGAAGTCCCACAGGTAGACTATTGCTAGTAAGTAATTCAGGATTCAGCAAGTAGGTCTTGTCATAACATCAAGAGGCTTTGCAATGGGGGATGGAGCAGAAGACAGATGTAAGAAGATAATTTAAAAAAAATGTATATGGCATGATAGTTTAAATTGATTGTCATTTTGACGGGATCTAGGATTGTTTTGAAGACAAATCTCTGGGCATGTCAATGAGAGGTTTTCTGGACTAGATTAGCTAAGGAGGGAAGACCCCTTCCAGCTGCCAGACTGAATGGAAAAAGTGAAAGAGGGTAGAGTACCAGCATGCATTGCTCTCTGCTCCTTGACTCCAAATAGAGTGGGACCAGCTGCCTGGAGTTCCTCTTACCATGACTTCCCTGTCTTGATTCCCTGACCCCAGGAGCCATGATCCCAATCAAATCCTTCCTTCCTTGAGTTGCTTCTGTAAAGAATTTTGTTGTAGCAATTAAACAGACAACACCTTTGGTTTTGAGTTTTAATAAATATTTTCAGCTAATCTTTGGTCTTTTTCTCAGTCATCATGGCTAGCATGGCAGTTTGCATCTCAGTTCACTGCTGTCCAGCTGTATAGGGTTTTATATTGCATGGAAAGATACATTTAGAACAAAGGTCATGCCAACTCAGCTTGATGACAAAACCAACAGTAAAACTCCTCGCTTTATCTCAGAGGGGATGAAATAGAATTTGTTCAGTGATTTTTCTCTAACCATTCCTGTGGCTCTTCTCATGAACCTAGGCATATCACAGGAAAAAGGCCCTTACATAGGGTGGGCTTACCTCACACAGGACACTAGCTCTCATATTCTGTCCTCAGAGTCAGGGGGATCCCAGAAGTGGGAAGGAAACGTGTCTCTGTGTCTCTGGGTGGCATGTGAACATGTGGTTGGCACACTTCCTATGCACCCTTGCAGTGTGTTGGGTCCTCAGGCCCTTTGCATCGTGTGGCAGTGTCTGTTCAGTGCCTGCTCTCCTTCGCAGAGGGGGATGGGATGGCGATGGGGGAGCCAATTATGGCAGCTTCTCGCTGCAGTGTGCAGAGTGGCTGAGTTGTCATTCATTACGGCCTAATGTTTAGCCGCAGTATGCAAACCACCAAGGCTGTGAGGAATCACAGCTGAGAAGGGAATGCCTGACAGAGGCAATAAAGTACCTTCTTCGTCAAGAGGCACCACCGCAGGGTCATAGAATTTGCATGCGGCTCCAGTTGTGCCTGCAACTCAGGTTATTAATTATTATCCAAATCACCCCCCTTGTTACCTCCAAGCTCTCATTATGGCTGCAAATACAGGTATGTTCAACTCCCGCCCCACTGCCCTCATATATTATGCCACCACTTTGTTATATAACTACAGAGCCCAGGAACCCATCTGAGGGACTTTAAACAAAATAAACACTCTGCAGAGGAGTGCTTCCTCTTTGTTTGGCTGAAGGGATAGTGGGGAGGTAAAATACCTTCACACTCAAGTCTCACATCCACACTCATCAAGACCTTAGATCCTAAGGTTCCCATCTGTCATTTCATTGCTCTGCATCCACTCTGCAAAGGGCAGGATCCATCAGAGATGCCTTTGGCCATCTTCACAACCAGACCCAGCTGCAGACGGGAAGGCAGGTGTATCTCAGAAGCAAAAGGTTAACCTGATCATTGTTGTTTATCGAGGCCCATATAGAGCCTTTCACAAACCTCAGAGCTTTATGGCCTGCAGACTGACCCCATAACTCTGCCTGCTGGAGAAACACGCCTGCCCTTGCTTTGGAACTCTTCCCTTTTGTAAAATCACCAGCAGTGCAGCTATAAACGATTTTCTTTGGAAGAGTGGGCTGTCTTCTTGCCCTCACAGCCTCTCTCCTTTCCTCCCACCCTCAGTCCCTCCCTCCCTCCCTGCCCCAGTGTGGAAGAACGGTCTATATATGGTTAACCTGGTCCACTCTCCATTGCCAGATGATGTACCAATAAATCTAAACTGCTTGCACAGTGTTTTGAATTTGTTATCTTTTACAAATCTATAAGCCTCAATAATGATATTTGTCACTCTCAGAATGGATTCCTGAATGTGTATCTATAGTACTGATTTTATTATAAACTAATGTAGTTGTTGACAGTTGTATCAGATGTATAATTTAGCCCAGTACTTGGTGTTTCCATCAACATTGCTACTATTATTTAAATTAGTTTTAATAAATGCACTTAGCTAATGACAAATTTCTCTATTAAAGGCTATCACCATGAGAAACTATGTCTTTATATACCTTATCATTATTATCATTTTATTTTTTCAAGCTAGAATATCTAGACTGGATATATCTCTCAGTGTCCATTTTTCCCTTCCTCTGTTTGTTATGTACATCAGTGTATGGGTGTGCACATTTGTGTCTGCATGAAAATATATACTACAACTCTCTGATGTAGAACTTCCCCAGTATACACAGATCTCTGGGGTCAGTGTTTAGGACAGGGAGAAAGGGAGGGGGTGAGATATACTCCACAAACAAAAACTTTGGTTCAGTAAGTATTTGTATAATTTATTTTGGGTTCTGATCATATGCTAGCTCAATCTGGAACTTCCTACCAATTGACTTAATGAAGTACTGAACAAGTCTCCATTTTGATTAGATCTGTCAAAATGGAGTCACGATTGATGAATGTTTGGAATTCAGATAATCATATCTTATCTGTATGACATCTTTGTTTCCTGAATGCTCAGAAATAATTCTTTGGCTCCAATGTATGTTAAAACCTAGAAGCATCAGCTCTGGGACCTCCATTCTCCACAGCAACATGATTCTTTCACTTGTTCTAAAATTCCCACCTTCAAGCTGGAAGTTAGCTTTCAAAAATCTCAAGCTTTGTCCTCTGCAACAGGAAAGTAGGAGCATCGAGAGCCCCAAACACAGGCCACCAACCTAGCACCATAGCCCGTATACCTCTCTGCCAGCAGACATTATTCACTTATTATAACTCAAAACTGTAACATGAATAATGAACCCCCCTCAAATAAAATGCCCCAAATGTTCTCCAAAGAAGCAGAGTGTGACTTTAGCTCCAGTCATAACCCTCAAAGACTGTGTTTTCATCCCAGCCCTATGCTTCCTCTCCAAGTGTCCCGCTTCACAGTCCCTTTGTGGGAAAATTTCAGGCATCTCTGTAAAGTCCTCTTTGGGGATGTGCTTAACAGCTCTTTCCCCAGGTAAAGAAAACATGTGTCTTCACAATATTGTCACATCTGGTTTTTGATCCAGAAGCACATCACTCACCTTAATTGTCAGACATAACTTTTGCTTGCTTCTAGAAATTAAAATCTTCACAAAAGCTCAGAAGTTTGCTCTGCTGAATATACAGATTAAAATTAATTAGATCTTGTAGCATTCATTTTTTTTGACCATGCACTAATTTCTTCTCTTCTCCCATCTTTCTTAGCAAGGGTTTGCTATGTTCTATAAACCAAATGGGAGACATGGAGGAACTGTGTGGCTAGGGGTTCCTGAAGGATAGAATCTGGTAAGTTCCAATCCTGGGCCCAGGAATCAAAATAAAAGACCTTGACTATCGGTTCCCTCTCATTATTTAATGTTCTTTTTGAACTCATTGAGGGGTGTGTGTGGAGGGAGACACATCAGAATATGGATGTGAATGAAGATTCCACACTGTTCAATCTTCCAGCAATGGGGCCAGATTTGTTTTTACCCTTGGCTACAGCCGAGCAGCAGCACTGTTAGGAGAGCTGATCAAACCTCGGAGTGGAGAAGTGAATTCATAATGCAGTGGCCTGGTGAAGCAATTTAGGAAAGCTCAGAAAAGCTGCTCTTTGTGACAAGTGACAATGGGATTCAGTTAGCATCCTTGGAAGCTCTCCAGAAAGTCAAGGCCTTCTGAAACAGTGAGAACCGGGCGAGAGCAGTGGTCTTTAGGATGCTATACACCAAAGGCTGCATGGCAGGTCGGAGGACTTGCAGATACCTGCATCTTGTAAGGAAACAACAGTTCTGTAACATTCATTTACAATGTCAAAAATAGCATTTGATGGTTACACACATCCTGTGTATAAGGAAAATAGTGTACAAGAGCTCTCATCCTCTGATTGACATTTAGCAAGCATTTAATATGTGGCAACTTTTATTGAAATGTGTGATCTTCACAGGCTCACAGCAAATCAGAAAAGTGTGAGAAGCCTAAATGGGCCAATGCTATTTTGATTTCCAAAAAAGAAAGAAAAGAAAAGAAATCAAACTTTAGAAATCCCAAGATAGCAAGGTAGTCCATACAGAGTTTGAGGAAATCTTGAAGTGGTGGAAGTCATGACTAAGGGTTCAAGTAGCATTGGGTTCATAAAGAGCAAGTCATGCCACATCAGTCCTGTTTATTACTTCGAAAGTATTACTAGATGACTATAATAGGGAAATGAGGTCTATATAGCTGGATTTCACCCAAGGCACATAACAAGCTCATTCATGCTCTGTGAACATGGAGAAATATGAGCTGGACACAAGATAATAAAATCAGAAAGTACCTGAGTAACTGTATCCAACAGGAAACTAATGAACTACAACAATTCAAAAGGGACCCTTTAATATTTAAAAGGGGATATAGTTGAGAAAAGGCCTCACTCTATAGCCCAGGCTGATCTTGAACTCACGAGTCTCCTTCCTCAGCTTCTTGATGCTGGAGTTCTAAGGTGTGCATGATCACACCTGGGTCAACATTTTTATAGAGTGTATGTATAAAGTAAGTTTAAAGGAAATATGTCATCACATTGTCTGACATACTCTATCTTCAGAAAAGTTTCCTACTTATGGAGTGTGGACCAGATTTGCTTCTTTCTTCTCTTCCTCTCCTTCCCAAACCACAGCCTTTCTTAATCTTTGTAGTGGTTGAGTAGTTGTAAGTAGCATGTTTTTCGTCATATTCTGGGAGAGACGCCAAAAGTAGTAGGGACAGTCATCCAAAAGGATCCATTTTTAATCCAACTTCTGATTTTCGCATATAGGACGTGGCCCTGTGTGTGTGTTTAGAATCCCATCAAGCCCCAAACAATGTTACAGGGAAAAAAAACAACTGATGATTTTAATTTCGGAAAGTATGATGCATTGACAAGGCTCAGCTATGACTTGTGAGAATCCACGACAGGCGTGCTGTTTGCCAGCCCCTTTGCTGACATGCCCCATACATATTTGCTGAATGTTTGAGGAGCACAAAATGAAGGACAGCATAGAACCAGAAGATCAACGTTGTCATCCTCCACCTGTTTCCCATCCATCGATTTCTTGTCAGACGTGTTCATCTGTTTGGGAGATGAACAGTCTTCTGGTTATCAGGAGTTGTACTTCCGAGAAAGCAATTTAGCCAAGCCCTGTCATTGCTCCTCTTGATCTTGGCATAGCCAAATCCGCACTTCAAAGTGTTCTTACCAACCAGCTCCATGGTTTTGCTCAGAAGAAGTTTGGCAGTGCCTTTCCAGTGACGTTTATGGTCCCCACACTTTAGAAGAGTGCTTCTCAACCTTCCTAATGCTGTGAGCCTTTAATACAGTTCTTCATGTTATGGTGACCCCCCAACCATAAAATTATTTCATTGCTACTTCATAACTAATTTGGCTACTGTTAAGAATCATAATGTAAATATCTGATATGTGGGATAGCTGATGTATTACCCCTAAGAGGGTCACAGCCCACAGGTTGAGAACCACTGGTTTTGAAGCTGCAGAAACCACCTCTGTGAATCAGTAAGAATCCTGTATCACCCAGTAACCACAGAATTTATCATCCAGCCTAAAATACATTTGGAAAGTAAAAAGTGGCTCTATTTGTAAGTTGGTAGGGGAACAGACATCCCATGGAAGTGTCCCAGATTGACCGGGAGGGAAGCATCCTACTTACAACTACTCAACTACTACTGAGATTAAGAAAGGCTGTGGTTTAGGATTGACCTTTGGCCTTTCTCACTTGCAAAACAAACCCAGAATGTTTTTGGTTCTGTGTGGTCCCACATCTGGTTCCTGAAAACAGAACAAAATGAAAAAAAAACAAACAAACAAATGAAAACACCTACCATTCCCCCTGGCCTTTAGAGGACTTACATCACACTCTGAACACAGGCAACTCCTTTGTTTTTCCCTTAGGCCAGGACGAAGCATAAGTTCCTGTCCCAGTCTCTGCCAGGGCAGGGGTAAATGCCAGTCTCTGTGTCCTGTAACCTCCTGGACAAAAGTCAGATCTGCTGGGAGTTCTCCAGGAGCAGTGTCCACCCGACTTAAGGCAGGCAGGCCCCAAGACCTCATCTGTTCACTGGGGCTGTGCATTGGTATCCAGTACGTGCTGGACACTAATGGAGAAATGTTCATCGAGCATGCCCCACTTCACTTCGGAATTCACTTGTGCCCGACACTTGTGGCTTTATTCTTGGCCTTGGGAGTCACAGTCCAGGAAACATTTCACTCTAACTTATGCTGTTATGCTTTTATAGCATGTTCTTGTGAATTAGACCTCAAATTTTTCCTTCACCGATGTCTGTGGTGACCTTAGTCTTCGCATCAAACACCATTCTTTTGGCACACGCTTCCAATCTCTCCTCCTTTACTGTTGACAACATTCGGATTTAATTTGGGACGGTAGTCAGCCTGTTGAACAATAGATTCATGACTTCCTTGGGAGCTGAGATGCCCACGGAACAGGGTGCTGCTCAGTGAAGCGGAAGTGGCAGCGGCTGGATAAGGTTGCTGAGAAAGCTTTTCAAAGGGACGCAATCGACGTACATCCTTTCACCTTCTGCTCTTTTGTCTTCCTCTGTCTGGAAAGCAGGCAGCGAGGGTGCTTGCAGATGCAGCTGCCACCCTGAGAACACTAAAGTGAAACCTCACTGCAAGGATGGCAGAGCAGGGAGACAGGCGGTCCACAGTCCTACTTGCCCCCGAGACTTGTGACATGTGCCAGAAGAATCCCTTAAAGGCATTGAAGGTAGCCTAAGACTCCACAACCGGGTCCTCTTTCTGACGGACAGACCTTTCTGATAAGCCAGGGTTTTTGTTTTTGTTTCTTTAGTTTTGCCTTGGCTACGAAGGGACTGAAACAACTATGCAAGCCACATGCACTAGTGTGAAAGGAATCATTGCCTCACTGTGTCCCTGGCCCTCACAGGATACGGCTGGGAAAGGAAATAAGAACGACAAGAAAGTACAGCTACAGCGTGTCACTAGATTCCTCCATGTGTTGAACCACAAGTACGTACGCTCCTTTGTGTAGCCAAAATCACAAGCTGTAGCCCAGTCTACCTGTTCCTCCTGGAGCGCTGATCAGTGTGTGAAGGAACGGAAGGAACGCCTCAGTTTGAGCATCCGCTCTCCAGTATGAGGCAGAGCATAACCCATAATCCAGGACCACTGGATGGAGAAGAGGCCAGAGGAAGGCTTATCCTGGGGTGACCTCCTAGGTCTGGCAACAGTTTTGATGTCCTCAGAGTGTGCCTTAGTTACTGTTTTGTTGTCGCGAGGAGATACCATGACCCAGGCAACTCGGAAAAGGAAGTGTTTCATTGAGGATGGCTTATAGATTCATAGGGTTAGTCCATGATCCTCAGGGCAGGGAGTGTGGTGTGGGCAAGCATGGCAGTAGAAAAGCAGCTGAGAGCTTGCATGATCCATAATTGCAGGGAGAGAGAAAGAGACACTGGACCTGTTCTGGACCTTTTAAACTCCAAAGCCCACCTCTAATGACACAATTACTCCAACAAGGCCACATCTTGTCCTTCCTAAACATTTTTACTAGTGAACATTCAAACACATGAACTCTTATTCAAACCACCACAGAGTATCTCACTAACTTCTGGATTCAGTGAATTTGTGGGAAGGGTGTTTCCAAAAAATCTTCGAGGTCTAGGCCAAACATATAAATGTACGTGAAATATGAGGTGACAGATACAATACAACTGGCAGTGAAATAATTTTTTAAAGTAGGGTGGCAAACTGGTATAAAAGGTTGATCCAGCATTTTCAAAGTGCTCAGCCAACTCCCCTACTTTCTTCCCAAAAGGTTGGGTCTATGGAGTAGCTAGAGAAGAGATGAAAGCTTGCCTTTCCCTCATTAAGGATGGCAGTTGTGGTAGTTTGAATGAGCATAGGCCCCTATAAGCAGCTCATATGTTTGAATATTTGGGCACAGTGGAACTGTTTGGGAAGGATTTGGAGGTGTGGCCTCATTGGAGGTTTGTCATTAGGGTGGGCTATGAGGTTTCAAAATACTAGTGCCATTCCCTGGGTACACCAGTCTCTGCTTCTTGTTGATGTGAGTTCTGCATTCATGTTGCTGCTGGTTTGCTGTCATCCTGTCTTATTATGAAGTTATCCTCTGAAACCATAAACTCAATTAAACGCTGTCCTTTCCGAGTTGCCTTGGTCATGGTGTTTTGCAGCCTCAATAGAAAAGTAACTAAGACAGCAGTTAAACACCAAACAGCAGCAGATGAACCCAAAAGACAAAACTATGGGGAACATCTCTTTGTGAATCCATGTGTGTGGAAGTATAGGTGCAATTGTGTGTGTCCCTGTGTGTGCATATATGTGTGTGGGCATGTGGAAGACAGAGCATGGCTTTGGATGTCATTCCTTGAGAATTGTCATCCTTGCTTTTTAGTGACAGGGTCCCTCACTGCCTTGGAAACTCACTACATACGTTAAGTCGACTGACCAAGGAGACCCAGGGATCCACCTATCTCTGCCTCCCCAGTGCTGGGATCACAAGTGTATGCCACCAGGCCCAAGTTGTTTTGTTTTGTTTGGTTTGGTTTGGTTTTAACTTTCACGTATGTCCTGGCGATCACACTTAGATAGTCATTCTATTTATGCATGTATTTGTTTATTTGTATGCACTTTTGAGTATGGTGTTTGTGTACTTGTGTGTGGTTGCTCAAGCCTGAGCAAGCAGAGTCCAGAGGAGGATATCAGATGTCCTGCTCTAGAGCTAGGTTGGTGGACAATAAGCTTCAGTAATCCTCCTGTCTCTGCTCCCTACAAAGTGTATGTGAGACTACTCCCAACTTTGTATTATAGATGCTGGGGATTTGAA
Organism: Onychomys torridus; assembly: GCF_903995425.1. Classification (NCBI taxonomy): domain Eukaryota; kingdom Metazoa; phylum Chordata; class Mammalia; order Rodentia; family Cricetidae; genus Onychomys; species Onychomys torridus. The sequence continues at coordinate 25,481,055 of NC_050453.1, forward strand.
CTCAGGACTTCATGACTGGTCAGCAAGCACTCTTACCCAATGAGCCATTTCCCCAGCTCCCTATCCTAGTTTTTGTAAAGCAAACACTTTTCCTACCAAGTGACTGCCCCAGCCTGGGGAATTTCTTTTACTAGATAAGAGAGCTCTTTACTTCATAATCTCTGAAAGAAGTCCCCCAGTAAGCACAAAATCTAACTGAGAAAGAATTAAGTCAGACTGACATTTCAGAAGTGATGAGACAAAGTCAAATTTCTTCTGTTCTTCTAGCTGTGTCCATCCCCCTTTCCCCAGCATATTATGGAGCGTTGCTTGTTTCTGAGAGTAGTTTTGTGAATAGCTTGAAAAGTGATGAAGAACATTAATGAATGCTTGGTAAGCCAATGAAGGAGATTTCAGTTCTTCCTACTAATGATAACAATGATGTTAATTACAAATCTATGATGATAATAACCATAGCTATGTTATATTAAGTTCCTATTATTAGACATTACTCATGGTTAATCATTACCTCACAAGTGACAAGATGGGAATGTGTGCAGTGGGTGAGTTATAAAAACTAGTGAAGCCAAACAGTGTAAAGTGATGAAACCTGGCATGAAAGTGAAGACAGCCTTGTAGTTAGAGTTTTCCTGCCTGGCCCAGTCAGGACAAATCTCTCTTGCCTGCCAGTCCCACAGTCGCTCAGACCCAACCAAGAAAGCACACAGAAACTTACATTGTTTACAAACTGTATGGCTGTGGCAGGCTTCTTGTTATCTCCTTCTTCTATCTTAAATTAACCCATTTCTGTTAGTCTATACTTTGCCACATGGCTTGTGGCTTACCAGTGTCTTTACATGTTGCTTTTCATGGCGGCGGTTGGCGGTGTCTCTCCAGCCTTCTACTTCCCAGAATTCTCTCCTCTCTTGTCCTGCCTGTACTTCCTGCCTGGCCACTGGCCAATCAGAACTTTATTTACACAGAGCGATATCCACAGCACAGCCTCACCCGGGAGCAGGGGGCTGATCACTGGGAGCAGGGGGCTGATCACAGGGAGCAGGGGGCTGATCTCAGGAAGCAGGGGGCTGATCACAGGGAGCAGAGGGCTGATCTCAGGGAGCAGACGGTCAATCACAGGGTGCAGGGGAACCTATCACTGGGAGCAGGGGGCTGATCACAGGGAGCAGGGGGCTGATCACAGGGTGTAGGTGGAGTTTTTCTGCCTGGCCCATAGTCAGGACAAATCTCTCTCACCCTCCAGTCCCACAATCACTCAGACCCAACCAAGAAAGCACACAGAAACTTATATTGCTTACAAACTGTATGGCCAAGGCAGGCTTCTTGTTATCTACCTTTTCTATCTTAAATGAATCCATTTCTGTAAATCTATACTTTGCCACATGGCTTGTGGCTTACCAGTGTCTTTACATGTTGCTTCTCATGGCAGCAGCTGGCAGTGTCTCCTCCCTTCCTTCTCCTCTTCCTTGTCCCACCTACCCTATCCTTCCTGCCTGGCTAGTGGCCAATCAGCACTTTATTTATTTTAACCAATCAGAGCAACACATTTGACATACAGAACATCCCACAGCACTTCCCCTTTTCTTTTCTTTTCTTTTTTTTTTTAAAAGCAAGGTTTTAACTTTTATATACAAAAATTTTAGATAATAAAACAATTATCAAGCAAGAATTACAGTTACAATATTAAAGAAGATATCCTATTTATCTTATATTTGTGAGTCTAAGGTTTTATATCTAACTTATCTTTTATCATAACTGAGGGAATTGTAACTATCTAGTCTTCAACCATATCAAAGGCCTCAGAAGGATATAGTATTACCTGAGAACCGGGAGAAGGATGCAAGCATTTTTCGGGAGTCTTGCAAGAATAGACAGAGACAGCTGGCAGCCTGCACAGTCACCTAATGTTCCTTTGTAAAGTTGGGGCATTTGTCTTCAGACCACAGGGCTAGAGTCTCTCGGTCACTTCTCTCAGTGTCCTGTAGAATGTCTGGCAGTTTCCTCTGTGAAGCAGGAACCTGAAGTGCCATTTTGTCAAGCAAAGTTTAGTGGTCACCTTTCTATGAGTCCTGCATGTCCAGTCGATCAAGCAGTCCAGGCAAGAAGTTTCTTGCCCAAATGGCTATTTTTGCCAAGGTGAAGATAAACTCCATATGAAGTATCTTCAATGCCCATCCTCCTCTCTGAAGTAAATTGGTGCTGCCAGGAGCAGACATGTCTCACTGTCCAGAAAGTCTAAATTTTAAAAGTATTTTAAATGCCATATTCTGTAGACCTTTGAAGTGTTTGAAGATTACCTGTCTATCTGAAATATCTCTGTGTATACCTAGAAGACTTAACTAACATGGGTATGAGTATGATTATCATAGATGACCAGTTATTAATGTATTTTTAATTATCCATTACAATTTTAAATGAGCTGTATAAACATAATACCTTAAACAAGAGTAGAAATATACATACAGTATAACAAAATTAACTTTAAGTTTGTATCAATAGACTAAAATCTATACCAATGTAAAACATTTTAAATAAGTTGTTGCTCTTTAGAAGTAAGTTCACTAATCTACCCTTTCATCCTATCATATCTATATCATATCCCCTTTTTATCTTTAGAAAGAGATTGTATTTATAATCAACCTGTTTTAAATAAAATAGTGGTTTTTCTCTGTCCCACACCAGAGGGCTCTTCTGATTTAGGATATAAGAAGCTCTTAACCTTTTCTTTTAACAATGTGCTTGGGTTTAGAGAAGGAGTGAGCCAATTCCATCTCCAAAGCCACCTGGGAATTTGGGCATAGTTTTTCTTACTACTTCCTGCTGGAGGGGGGCGCTGTATCTTATGGGGGGATACAAAGAAAATTTTAGGATTATGGAGTAGTCCGTGAGGGCAAACCTCTGAGCTAGTTGCCTTGAAACCATTCTGGATGTCGGATCATCTGGGCATGGTGTCTTTGGAGACCTTTCAGGTGGTCTTGGCTGATCAAACCTGATGTATCTTAATTTGGAACAAATCCATAGCCTCTGGCTTTCTGTGGAAACAAAAGCAGAGACTCTTTTCCAGAGCAACATATCTTATATTCAAATTTTGAAGTCAAGGTACCTTTAAAATTTACATATTTGTTTAACTCAACAGCTTTTACAATCAAATCTTTTTCTGTAGTTAAAAATCCCAAAGATAAGACAAACCAGATTCTCTGTGTAATATCCATCTTTGTAAGACTGAAACGCCACTATGGCTGCTGGCTCCGCCCACCTCAGCTTTCCAACGTGGCGGTGGTACAGTTTACCATCAGCTCTGGGTCTGGAGCCATGTGTACCATCAACTATCAGAAGCAGTTCTATCAAAGCAGCACATAGCCCAGAACCCCCCCCCCCCCTTTTTTTTAACTTGCAAAGGCTAAATCCACCATGCAGCAGAGTAAAGTTCTGCTTGTAGACTCCTCATTTCTGCCACACTGCAGGTCTGATGCACATGCCAGGAACCCGCCATAGTAGCTCAAACCAGCAGGCTGCCACTAACTTGAGAGAGACAACTAGGAAGCTGTTTTTAGCTCTGTTTTAGAATCTCTTTTTGTCAGGTTATAGGTGGAAACTCTTGCCAACACGTTGGCCATTTGTAGTTAGAGTTTTCCTGCCTGGCCCACAGTCAGGACAAATCTCTCTTACCCACCAGTCCCACAATCACTCAGACCCAACCAAGAAAGCACACAGAAACTTATATTGCTTACAAACTGTATGGCCGACGCAGGCTCTTTGTTATCTACCTTTTCTATCTTAAATGAACCCATTTCTGTAAATCTATACTTTGCCACATGGCTTGTGGCTTACCGGTGTCTTTACATGTTGCTTCTCATGGCAGCGGCTGGCAGTGTCTCCTCCCAGCCTTCCTGTTCCCAGCCTTCTCCTCTTCCTTGTCCTGCCTACCCTATCCTTCCTGCCTGGCTAGTGGCCAATCAGCACTTTATTTATTTTAACCAATCAGAGCAACACATTTGACATACAGCACATCCCACAGCAACAGGGAGCAGGGGGGTGATCACTGGGAGCAGGGGGCTGATCTCAGGGAGAGGGGGCTGATCTGGGGGGGGCTGATCACAGGGAGCAGGGGGCTGATCACGGAATGTGGGTGGTAGTGGTGGTGATGCTGATCACGGTGGGTGGGGGAGGGGCTGATTGCAGCTTTGTTGTACCACTCAAGTTGAGCCTAAGGACTTGGACATAGTGAATTCTAATATTTCAAAATAAATGATGTTTCTAAAACTTTTAGTAAAACAAAGGAAGAAGGAGCAGAGGAGAAAAGGAAGACTCTGATAGTTAGAGCAGCTGACTCCATCCACACCATGCCAGGATAGTAGTTTTCCAGGTTCTACACTAACCGGTCTGCAAAGTGGCTGCAGAGAAAATTCCCAAAGACATCCCACAGATCCTCCCATGATCCTCCCACAGATCTCCAGATCTCCCACAGATCCTCCTATGATACCCACCCTCCCACCCCCAATCCTTCCACAGATTCACAAATCCTTCTACCAATTTCCCATGGATCCTCCCATGATCCTCCTGCAGTCCTCCCATGGTCCTCCAGGATCCTCCTGCCTTCTTCTCCCCTTGAATGGTGGAAGGCTAAGGAAGGCACCATGCTGTCTCTTGTGTTCTTTGCTGGTGTGGGGTCTGAAGTGGAAAGGCATGGAAGGGTGATAAAGACATATTGTCCTCGGGTTGTTCCAGAGAACAAAAGAGGATTCCAGAAGAATGTTCCAGGACTAAACTCCATCCCCTTCCCTACCCCCGACTCTGAGCCCAGGCCTTCTGTAAACTTCCTTGGGGTCTGAACTTCTGAGTTCAGGCCCAGGCTGACTTGCAGGAATATAAACATCACGCGGTTCCCATGGGAGTGAATCTCGGACTGCTGTGCTATTGTAATTTATTAATCGCAATTATTTCAAGATGAGAATGTAAGCTCTCTCTTCAGCCACACACACACACATGGTACCCATAAAAGGCTTGAAAATACCAGAAGAGCCGATTTCTGCACTGAACACAGAGCTAGAGACTCCAGCTTCAACTAGGAAGAGAAAGGGCGCAGGGCCCTAGCACAGCCTTAGGCAGGAGATCTATTTATGTCTTTAGAATTTTTGTTATTTCAATGGCCAAAACTGTCTTGTGCTGCCAGGGTACCTGTGGTGTTGGCTTACCACAATGAAAACCACCTGTAGTTCAGGAGGTGTCCCTGAGTTCTTCATCAATGTCTTTGTTATTTTTGTGGGCAACACACTAGGAGAGATTCTTATTTCCTACAAAAGCCTTGATTCTATTCAGAGGCCTTAAAGACTTTGTCTTCCAAGAGATTTTGCTTTATATATATGAAGGCTGATTGTCCCTTGAGAAGTAGAATTAAGCATCCTTGTGAATATTGGGATGTTAATAAGTTTATTTAAAAGGTAAACATAAGTTGGCCTCAAGGTTAGGAAGGCAAAGGATGAGTGTGGTATTTGTTCACATATGCTCACATTCACTCAGTGTCTAGTGTCTGAGGTTAGTGTGTTGGTGGCAGTTCCCGAGGTGGGTTCCAGAGAGAGAAGCAGATGAGTTTACTGAGGAGGAAATTCAAACATTCTTCCCATGCATGGACAGGTCAGGGACTGAATCTCTCCCTGCACAGGAAGTTGGCCTCATAAGTGATTTACCAGATAGGAAGAAAAGGAAGCCATCCCTGGGTAGAGAGACATACAACAGTGTGAGAACCTCATGGAACTCTCTCCTGGGGCTGGTCCCCGAACACAGAGACTTTATGAAAGCTGGTGAGATACTTTGTCTTCATTACTCTGAAACCCAGAGAACAAACGCCCAGGGACTAGGAGAAACTAAAGCAAGGGCCTGTGGGAGCTGCACACTGCGGGAGAAGGGCACTCAGGAGGGTGGGTGTGAGGTGGTGTGTGCCATATCTGGGCTTCTTTGTTCCTTCCATTGTACTCTGAAAGCAGATGCAAAGAGAATTTGGGAAATTAGGAAGGCTTCAAAGAAAGGAGGATTAGGATCCCCAAGTTGACTTTCTCTGTGTCCCCAGAAAGCCGGTGAGACCTTCCAGGGGGATGCCTAATGGGGGAGTCAGAACCGCAGCTCAGAGGCACCATGAGCGGGAAACACTAAGTAAATTGTCAAGGGAGAATACTCCTTGGCCATGCCCTTCTTCTGCCCTGGCTCTCTCCTCCCAACACATCAGCAATGTTTATTAAGCGATGACAAGTCTATCAGGCCTCCTGAGGAGTCTTTCACAGGGAGATCTTCCCGTACACTCAGGGAGTGCCATCAATCTTGTGCTTGCCCTGAGCTCCAGAGCAGCTGAGAGTGAGGAAGGACCGTGCTGTCCCACCCCCTCCCTCTAGCCATCTCTCTCATTTCCTTCTCCTTCTTCTCCGGTGCTTTGCAGCATGCCAGGAAGTGGTAGGAACAGGGATGCCATTTGCATGACGTGTTTCAGGTGAAGATAAGAAACATAGGAAAGCAGGAACAAAATACCCCTTTCTCCAATGGCATTATGGCATTATGGGATGGATAGACTGTAGAAAAAGTTGTTGTTGTGCACTTAACACTGTTAACATCTATAGTATAAAAATGGCTTGCAAGCTTCATGATATACATGCGAATATTATACCCATCTCACAGAGAATCAGCTGTCCATCTTCTTAAATATCAAATATGGACATCTACTGAATGCGAACAGATCCATGTTGCCTTTCCTCAATGCATGCATACCTGTGTGTTTCTCCCCACCCCCATTTCTTTCTGGAAACAATCTTTAGACTGTAACTATCAAGTTCTGCTACTCAAGGAGAAGACTCATTGCTCTGTGTAGGAGGCAGAATTGATACCAGTAAGCAGCCATTGCAAGGAGAGTCATTGAATATGTGTCTTTCAAGTATTTCCTGTGCCACAGTGTTTGTAAGTCACACATGCTACATAGTCGCTTTTCATCAGAAGGTCCCTAATCTGGGCCACACAGCTCCAAGTCCTGAAAGACACTGTCAGATGGGACAATAATACCATTTTTAAATTTCATGAAATTTATTGAGGCTTACAAATCACTTTTTGGCACTGGTTCAATATTTAAACGTTTCCATCGAACACATCATAAGGTTGTTTTTTATTTGGCGATGGAAGAGAGAAAATTATTTCTCCCTGCCATGAATGCTTCCAAACAGTTTTTTGAATCTTGTTCTTTACTATAATATGTGCTTTTCAAAGATTTTGACACTTGGCTTTGTTCAGAGAAACGAGGAAGGTCATGAAAAACGGTTCTTTCATCCTTGGCGCGGCATCTCTGTGACTACAGCTGAATCAGATAGGAATGAAAGATTGGGCTGGTTTAATTCATTGGAAGGTCTATGGGAGACTGCATTGTGTGAGAAGTGTGTTCTAAGGCACAGATCCTGCGATTTGTTTCAGAGAGCCATATAGGTCCAGAGGTAGTGTTTTCAGGAATCCACAAACTCCAAATTAAAGAGTTGCATATGCCAGCCTGGCCAGGGTCTGCTTGGCTTCTGTAGATGAGGTTTCCAGAATATTCTATGAATGATTTGTGGAGGTGAAATCTGCTCTGGGTATCTAGGCAGCATCTTGTTAGATTCAACATGAAATTGTATTATTTCCCCATTTTGGTGAGCAACACCAAAACAAGAAGAGTCTTTCATGGGAAAATAAAGCTGGGGAAAAACGTTGCCCAAAGTCCAAATTAGTTTTTGAAAGATCTTTTCCCCATAAAAAAAAAAAAAATCAAACCTCCTGTGCTGGAGTAAAATTTTGAGTTCTGAAACTTTTTTTTCTAGAACATGATTTTATTTTTAGGATGAGTAACCCTCCACTCTTATATTCAAATATGTGCTGTGGCGTTTTTAAAACAGCTTTTAGAAACATCAGTTAAATGCCAATCACTCATTAAGGTATGTACCTCAGTGGAGTGATGCATATGCTGTGAGGTAGAACCATCGCCACAGTCAACTTTAGAACATTTTCTTCCCCTCAGACAGCCCACAGTCCTTCTCCATCATCTCCCAGGCTGATCCACTGGCAATCCACAAATCCACTTTCTATTTCTATGGCTTTGCCTGTTCTGAATGTCCCCCTATCAAGGCAATGCTGTAATACTAAGTCTTGTGATTGACATCTTCTGCTTTGCAGAGTATTTTCCAGGTCTGGCCACGTTGCATGTGTGGACCCCCTATTCTTTTACGGATGGGTAATGTTTATTGTAAGGGAATAATATTTGTGCCATTTTGGGTGTAGAGTTACATTTCACTTCTCTTAGACAGGTAACTGGAAGGAGAATCCCTGGTCCTCTGGTGATGACCTTCGGTAACCTGTGATGAGCTGCAGCAGTTTTCCAGGATAGTTACAGCACTTTACACTTCCGTGAGCATGCTAGAAGGTCCAAGTTCCCACATCCTTTCACTTGCCATGCTGGCTTCTGATGCCAGCCATACTCCTGTACTTGCAGCAGCATCTCATTGTGGCTAGCATTTGTGTTTCTCAGAGGTTGAGCATCGTTTTCATGAGTATTGACTGAATATTTATTTGCTCTGGAGAAATAGCAACGGAGATATCGTGACCATGTACAATCTAGTTATTTATCATTTCATTATTGAGTCATCATAGCCCCTTGTATATTTTTGAAACAAACCCCTTTTCTAATATATGATTGGCAATGCTATCCAACTTCATGTGTTCTCTATGCTCCTACTTATGTCCTTCTTGACACAGGGCTTTTGCAGTTCAATGCTGTGCCGTTTGTCTCCTCTTTCCACTCTTTGCCTGTCCCTTTAGTGTCGTGGCCCTTTACCTGGCTCTTCCGAGGAATGCCATAATATTTGGATTCAGGGACTCCAAAGGAGAGCTGTCTTGCCACCGGTGGGATTAAAGGTCGACAACAGGTGACCTTCAAAATCCAACTTCAGGCATCTTCAGCATGCCCCAAATTATCACAAGTATTTGGTTAGGAAAGCATGGGATGACAGCTACTGCCTGTACTCTTCCAGTAAGTGCAATATGTGGACCTCTAAGACATGTTCAGGACTTTGGTCTGTGCACTCATTACTAAGAAATATTATATAGAGTGTGTCCACCAGGTGGTGACAGCAGCAGCTGTTAATGAATAGTCTCACTGAACTGTGAGAAATATGATTTATAAGAGACCCAAGATGTCTAACTGGTCTATTACACTTACAAGAATTACTTTTTAAAGATGTTGTTAACAAAATAAACCTCTAGTAGGACCAGTGCAGATATTAAGGATATGAACTCTTCAGGTGCCCTGAACACTTACTGACTACTTTATAGAAATTATTTTTAAAGAGACATTTCTTAAATGTATATGCTGTTCTCTGATGGGCATGCTTACTCTTCTCAGTATTGCTCTTCCTTAATTTTCTTTTTAATATTTATTTTCAAGTACGTATATACATGTGGGTATATGCCCAGGAATGTAGTTCCCACGGAGATGGGAGCATTCGATTCCCTGGAGCTAGAGTTTTGGAATATAGGTAGTTATGAGCCACTCAGTGTGAATGTTGGGAACTAACCTAGTTCTGTCAGAGCAACAAGTGATCTTAACCACTGAGCTATCTCTCCAGCCCCCAGTAAGCTGCCAGAGGAAGCACTTGTCTATTTTATTTAGTTCCTACAATGCTTTAATCAATATACTGTTCATACCCTCAGCTAAAAGACTCCCTTTGTCTAGGGTCACACTGAGTGACACACCGGAATTCAGGCCAACACATCCACTTTTACTATTGTCCAAATTTGATGGCTTTAGCACAGTTAATAAACATCTACTATACCAGCTTCCATGATAATTAATTCTCACCAATATAGACACAGTTTGTACTTTTCATTACTCCCAATTGTTATTCAACATTGTTTAATATTAATCTGCCTCCACTCAGATTTGGTAAGGTTATCCTTTCATCTCTCAATCCGATGATCTCTACCTTCTTCCCTTCATCTTTTCCTCCAGCTACCCCAACTCCAAAAGCTAGTGCCCCCTACAGGCTGGTGTGTGATTTAAGGGAATCCTAGGACTTGGTGATGAAATTCTCTGTGGAACTGACTCTACAGCTTCCTGACCATGTCATTCCTTTCTGAGCATAAGGAGCCCTTGTCAGGACTTAGTGTAATAGATACCAACTGCATGGCAGGAGGCTTTGCCCATAGAGTGGCATCCTGTGGCGTGTTCTCCAACACATCCTTGGTCCTACAAATGCCTCCAGGGTGTAAGGATGTAGATGCTGTTGGTTTTGCTTTCTACCCTTATACCCAGCTACTCATCTTGTAGTTATTAATTCCCATTTTTAACCTGAGTCAAGGTTGGCCACTAAGATCTTCTCTCTTGCAGATCTGTAGCTTTGTCAGAATCACAAGGATGAGAAGCATGGTACCCCTAAAGGAAGCTCCTTTAGAGCAGGCTCCCCAACCCTTTGACCTACTAGTTACTAGTTCTCCTGGGGACTCTTTCTTTCCTTTAAAAATATTACCTTATCAACCATACATTACAGTGTCTCTTCCACTTAACACAAGTGGTGTTGATTAACCCATACTCTTAAGCTGTCAGATTTGATGGACTCTTGCTCATCCTCTCTTCAGTCCCCCGCCCTCTTCTTCTTTTCCCTTCTGTCTCTCCCTCCCCTTCCCATTACTCCTTCATTTCTCCTTCCCTTCCTCCCTTCCTTTTTCCCTTCCTTCCTCCTTTCCTACCTGCCTGCCTTTTGATCTTCTTCATCTCTTTCCCCTCTCCTAATTCTTTTACTTCATGGAAAAAGACCTCTTTATGCTCCATCTACACTTAGTCAGTACTCAGGCCTTCCTTATCTTATAGCCAGAGCTTCTCCAAGATTCCTTGTTTCCCCTTTTCATTAAGTTTTACTTTGTTGTAAAGAAGAGCAGTGTGTTCTCCTGCTTACATGCATCTCCAGAGGAATTGGCTGCTTAGTGGGTTTTGACTTTTATATGCAACCAGCTCTCATTGTCTGTGGGTTCTACATCTACAGATTTAAAGCATTTTCAGCCACAGATACAGTCAATCAAGGCTCAAAAATTCTTGGATAAAAAAACTATCTGTACTGAACATGTTCAGACATTTTTCTTCTATCACCACCTAAACAATACAGGGTACCAACACATGATCTGATATTTTTGTTGTGATATATATATATATATATATAGTGTGTGTGTGTGTGTGTGTGTGTGTGTGTGTGTGTGTGTTCTATCCAGAGGTGATTTGGAGAGGTGTATAGGAGAATGTGCATAAGGTTATATGCAAATGCCCTGCTGTTCAAGTAAGGGATTTTGCTGGCCACAAGGATCTTGGAACCAATCATGAACAACAAGCTTGGAAGAGGCCTATGCTTCTGGCTTCTTGGTCCCCAATGCTTCCTCTGTGCCTGGCAGGGGTAGAGGTACTGTTTATCTTGCTGAGCAAGTGTGTGGCCAGGCAGCTGAGGATCTTGTAGAGGACTGTCCGCTTGCTTTACTCTGAGACTGAGATCTGATGGAAGAGAAAGAGAAGAAAATTAATAGGACATGTGGTAGTGTGTGGCAAGAATGTGTGGGTAGCTAATTTTGGTCCACTTGTTGGTGGTAGGGAATTCCCTAAGTATAATTGTTAGGTGTTTTCTGGGGAGATTAGTGTGTGAGTCTGAGGAGACTGGGTGCTGAAACTCTACCTTCTATGGTACTGAGTTAGAGCATAATCCAATTGACCCTAGCCCCAAGAGAACAAAAATAGGTAGAGGACAGTGTGCGTGCCTTCCTGAGGGCACTGGGACACAGTCCTTTCCCCATCCTCTGGTATCAGGACTCCCAACTCTCCAGCTGTGGGGACCCAGGACTTGCACTAGTACTTCCCTAGGTTCTCAAGCCCTTGGTTTCAGACTGAGAGTTTCAACACTGGCTCCCCCAGCTCTGAGGCGTTCACATTTGCATTGAGCTGGCTTTCAGCATTCTAGACTTGTCAGAATATAGTTCAGCCTGCAGAACTACACTGGAACCTTTCAGGTCTAAGTCTCCATAATCTTGTGAGCCCAACTTAACAATATGTTCCCATCATGTATCTTCTCTTACATGTCCGCTTTGTTCTGTGTCTCTGGAGAGATCTGAGCAGCCATGCCAAGGTCTCTTTAGCAACAGCTTCTAAACTTTCTAGTGTGGGCTTTGGAGTTAACTCTACAGGCACTCTGTCCACTGCACTATGCTCTTTGAGCTGCACTGTCTCCTCAGAACCTCTTTCCATACTGTCAACCAGGTCTTACGATCAGCATGACCCCACCTTCCTAATGTAAGTCTTAAAACCAAGGGCTTAGAAGTCACATCCACAAAGCCTAATGATGATACAAAGAGAGTGCTTGAGACGTGGCAACTCTTTGTTCCTCTGCAACTTGAACCAGCTTCAGTGCTTAAGTCTCTAAGTCTCTGCTCTTCATGGGAAACAGATCCTCTCAAGTACACACAAGGCCAGACTTCTGCAGCAGCAGCTCTAGAGTTTTCAATGAGATCTTCCTGGACAAAGGATGACTTCAATAAAGAATGGTTGTGCTAGAAGCTCCGCCCCTGAGAAGGAAGGCAGGGGAGGTTTCGGGGAGCAGATTGTGTGTTTAAGCTGTCCACATGGTATTGTCAGAGATGGCACCCTTCCCAGCTTTTGAGCCCTGACCCCAGAAAGATCATATCACTGTGGTTTCTGCCTCTGTAATGGCCATCTAGAATGACTTCAATGTGCTTTCCACGTGTGGAAACAATTATGTTCAAAAGATGTCCCAGTGAAGGGTGGATTTGGGAAGCAGAAAGGGAATGAGAGTTGCACAGATGAAATTTGTGTGGAGAAGAATAGAGTCAAAACCTTAGGAAGAGTCACTCCCCCGTTCCATCACCGTTTCCACCTGGTTCTCAGAGCTGTCTCCACTCTAACCATTTTTAGGCTCCATCACCAGCCACATCTGAAAAAATGGGCATATTCCTTTCTTTTAGTATATTTTATTGGCATGTATTAATTGTACAAAAGCAGTGGTTTCAAAGTTAAATTTATGTGAGTTTCATATTTATTTACTGATTGGGGAAAGGAGCATGGGATATGTCATGGCAGACGTCTGAACTACCTGCTGGCATTGGTTCTTTCTTTCTATTACGCCGTTCTCAGTGATCAAACTCAGCTCCTCCAGTTTTTACCTGCTGAGCCATGTCCCCAGCCTGCTTGTTTCTTTTTATGTTGACACTTCCTATCTCTCCCTTAAACATTTCTTGTTTTCTAACAGATATGTAGCCAGGCTCCGAGGACATCTACTGAAGGACTTGTCTCTGGGAACCAAACTGGAATCCTGTAGAAGAGGTGTATGTACTGTGGGTTCTGGGCCATCTCTCCAGATGGCCAAAGCTGTCTCTGGTTGAGCAATTTTCTTACCATAGGAACAGAGATAGCTAAATGGAACAGTAAAAACCACAGCCAGCACCCCCTCCCTTTACTGTGCACTGTTTTAAACATATTACCTTTAGCCACTCACTGAGTGTTTACCACAGTGTGCAGTGGGTACTAGTAGGTACTTCCCATTTCCCAGTATACACTCTTGTCCATCATTTCCCCCATTTGAAAACCAGAGGGGGAGACTGAAGTTTAAAACAATTAAATAACTTGCATCAGTCACATATTTAATGAATGGCCAAACTTGACTTCAGTCTTGCCATGGACTAACTGAACCCTATAGTACTTCCTCCACCCTCCATGCTGCTATGTCAAGGACGAGACTCTCTGTTGGTGGACACCTCTGGAAGGTTCCAGGGGGAGCTGATACCCAGTTCTTGAAAAATAAGAGGACATTACTCTGGCACAGTGGAAAGGACTATGAGCATCAAAGTAAGATTCCCATAAAAGGCAATGCCAGAGCCTGAAGGTGTGAGAGGTAGAGGGCTGCTTGGAAAAAAAAAATCACAAGATCTCTAGAGCTTGAGAAGCAAGGTATTGTGGTTCTGGAGAAACTGGTAGGGTCAGCAGAAGCTGAATGTTATGGAAACTTCTGTTCTGAGCTAGGAAATGTGGACTCTACCTGGGAAGATCTTGTAATGGTTTCCTTGATTGACATTAGTTAACCATAATTTTGTTTGTATGTTTCTTGTGTACAGCTCTATGGGGAACCTAAGGGCTCCAAAGGGGGGCAACCACTCTTTCCTCATGGTTCTGCCTCCATCTACTATATCTATGACCTCCCCGCTACACTGGCTTCTGTTGATTACTCATTTATGCACCATTTATTCCATACTATTTCTTGAGCATCTATTGTTAATAAGTGAGATAGTTACTAGGATAATGAACAGGGGAGTGAAAGGCACGGACTGCACTGACCAGGGCAGGGTTCATTGGGAGGAAAGTTACATACATACACATATGATTTACAAGCAGCAGGTAAGATGCTGTGTAATGGATATATCTGAAGGGAAGAAGATGCGTGGTAGAAAGGGTAACAAGTATTAACAGCTAAAAGCAGACTCTGAAGTCACACTGCTCTGGGTTCAAATCCCAACTCTGCCTTATAGTTGCTATGTGACATCAAGCCACATACTGAGTTGCTGTGAGTCTCAGAACCATCACGTAATAACTGCGAATCTTAACATTAACCACCTCATAAGGCTGTTACGAAGATGAATTGAGTGAACATCTTAAAGTTACTTGCTCCAGTTTGAAAAGAGGAACCCTGAAGTGACAATGTTCCCCAGTAGATGTCACTGCTACATAGCGAGTTAGGTGAGATCCTGTGTTCAGGTCGGTCACTTAACCGTGCCTTTTGAAAGTCAGTACATAAATGGTTTTCTTCTCAAAATACAAAACCCAGAAGAGACTTAGAGGACTGTGAGCTGTGCAACAGTGAGCAGTGACCATCACTTTTCCATCAGAAGTGTCTCGTGAGCGTTCTAAACTTTCTCTGTATTGGGGCTCTGGTAGCACCCACTTTTCTCTATGATTCTAAAAAAAAGCATGCATTCAATTCCATCGGCCTTGTCAGAGAGCACAGATCCTTCGTGAGGAGGTATGTGGACCGTGACTGGCTGAGCTTCCAAAGGGGCTAAGGTAGGGAGGTAGGAGAACAGAGGAGGCACAGGACCTTGAGAAGTAGGAGCAGGAGACTTTGGAGAGGGGTGACTTTGTGACAGGTTAGATGTAAGACTATTGCTTTATTTTCTATGAGCCAGGAAAGATCAAAATAAAGTCGTTCGGGTTTGCTTGCCCATGACCTGTAGTGTTCTCAGATAGGCACAGCTGTGGGAGAGATTTCTTCCTAGTTCTTGATTCTGCTATGGCCAGACTTCAAAGAAAAACTGATAGGCTAAAAGCACAAAGGTCATCACAGATGCCTTTCCTTAGACGTCCATAGAAAATTTCCTTTGGGTTTGGTTTTGTATTGCATGAAAGGATACAGAGATGAATAATTCATGGCTCATTTCTTCCAGCTGTTTACAGTCTAGGCTTTAGTGAGAGAGACAGGCATGTACAACTGTGGCTACAGTTCAAGATTTTAGATAGTGTTTTTTAAAATGCTAACCGAGTTTTGAAGAAGGAGAAGTTGAGATGGCATTTGGCCTTTGTATTGCAGGATGGGGAGGAGCCTGTACTGTGGAGGAGAGCAAAACACCCCAGGAAGAAATGATGTAAACGTAAGTAACGTAACATAGTGGCAAAGCAAGGTGCTCTCCTTCTGAGCTGAAGGTCTATGTGCTTGGGCGAGAGATGAGAGTCTATCTGGAGCTTCAGTGAGGCACACTATGGCACTGAGACACTGAGGTGGAGCTCTTAGCAACAGAGTCAGAAAATGTTTCATTATTACAACCACCTTTCTACATTTCCGCATCAGTTGATTTTATAATATCTACTTCCTAGCTAGGCATTTGATGCTAAGTTCAGGGATCGGCCAGGAAGGATAGAGGAAAGTGCTTTCTTTTTCTTAAAACACATAACAATAAATAAATCAATGTGTGGTGGTCTCCCCTTATCAGTTCTCTGCTGATACCATGATACCAGTAAGACGTTCTAGGGCTTAACTCAATTCTGACATTAATTACTTGAAGTTAGCATAGAACCAACTTGTAGAGGGCTTGATTTTGCAAGGGGCTCCCACTTCCTGATCCAAGCACAGGAGCATTTCCAAGACACCAGGCTTCTGTTACCTTCGCTGCTAATCAGGAGACTCCCCTGTTTTGATAAATTACAGCAACGGCACACAGAAATCTGAGGAACAATGCTTTTATGTCTACCAGTTGCTTATAAATAACATCATCAAAGATACAAATGAATGTGAGCATAAGGCAAAGCTGGAAAAGGCCCTGAGTAGGGCAGCTGTCTTGTCTCTGCTCAGGGTATGCTACTCTCCTGGAAGGTTTTTTTTTTGTTGTTGTTTTTTTTTTTTTTTTTTTTTTTTTTTTTTTTTTTTAAATCAATCTAGAACCTCAGAACCTTTGCTAGGGCTTTCAAGGGGCTCTGTTGCACAGGCAACATTGGGCATTGGTGATTAGCTCAACCATTTCTCTCTGTGGTATTGGTGAAATTATTAAGGCCACTCCATGTAGTTAAAAGGGAGATTTATTTGTGGGGTAACTTACAAATGAAGGGATAGGTAGGTTGTAGGGTCTGGCAAAGGTATAGTGCAGTCCGGTGGTATTCTCTGGAGAACTCTGCTCAGTCTACCTCCAGTGTCCAGGGTCCAGGCACCAAAAAGATCCCTCGCATCTTGATCATGGGTCTTCAATGTCCTCTCTCAGCCCCGCCTGGTAGGCGTGACCATTACCGAAGCCTCAATGGGGGTTGGAACTTCCAGGCCAAGGCTGGAATGGCTACCCACTACACTGTGGGGCTGAAAATTCTTATGACTCTAATGATGTAGTTGATTCTTTTGGCAATCCGGCCCTTTCTTGCTGTGTGGAGGTTTTCAGCTACTGGTCATCTCATTAACTCACACTTCAGCAGGTCTGTTTGAAAGGGTTTTTGTAGGAAAAGCAAAAGACTTTTCCCTCACCCCCATCATGTGGAAATTCTTGGGTCAAGAACTAGAAATGAAGATCAAATAAATGTGACCAAATATCTATTTTTTTATTATCTGATAGTATCACAAGGGATAATTTGGAGCACATAGAACAATTTGCTATTGCCCCCTTGAGGTATGGCCCTGGTTAAAAAGGAAATCATCAACCTCAGCATGTAGTGGCATCAATGATGTCAGTTCTTGTTCATCTTGTTGAGTACTATCTGTCTAGAGCTGTGATAGATGCATTTTGGGTATGAGCTCATCTAGGCCACATTGTAACCCTACTGGGAAGGTAGGATAGCATCAGGGTACAGCTAGAGCATCTGCCACCTGCCACCAGGCTGCCTGGGTTCACATTTCTGCTGTGTCTTTTTGGATAGCAGCCCATCCCATTCCAGTGCTTCCATACCTAAGATGGAAGTCACCTCGCCTACCTTTAATGTCTGCACTAACTTCTGGAGAGGGCATCTCCAGAGCTTAGTTGGGAAGCAAGTTGCCTTTGGCCTACAGAGTCCATGCTTTCCCAATCCTGTTCTGTAGCCAGCTGGTGCCATCCATTCTTCATTGTGAATGAACCCAAGAAGTCCAACAGGTACAAGCAATCACCAGAAAGCTATTTGTTGTGATTGAAAAACACTCAAAGAAATGGAGTGCCTCATAGATGATTTAATATTTTAAAGGTGGCACATGCGAATGAGTCAGCTTGGGGTATATGAGTGAGTTTACATTCCACATCAAGGTTTTACTTAAAGTTTACATTTTGTTTAAATTAGAAGTAAGATCAATGTAATAGGGCTTAAACCTTTCTCAGAAATTTATGGCTTCTTTTAATAAACCCCATAAAAGACACTTTTAAACATATGCAGTGTTCTTAATGTAATGGTTCCATTCTCAAAATATATAGTATTTAGGTTGCATCTAAAATGCTGTAAAAGTATCACAAAGGCCGTAAAAATATTGTTAACGGGAAGAAATCTTTTAAAGGAATAAATATTTTCTTGGAAAGGGGAAAAAGCTCTGAACCTTTTAGGCAGGGAATGGCTTGATTTTGAAAAATAACAATTTGCCTTTTTTTAAAATGTTCTTTCTTTGGTTCCACTCCAGCCAATTATTAGATTAAAGCAAGCTGTCGCTGTGCGCCCTAGAAACTCAGACGGGTTTGATGTCGCACCCTAAGTTTGTGAGGACAAGTTCCATTTAAAGCTTTAATGAGGTCAAGGGAATAAAGAAGGAGGCTGGCTGAGGCTTTTGTGTTATTTTAGGACTGTATTTTAGAATTACGAGGCTTGAATAAAGCCATGAAAAGAACACAGGGTTTAGGGTTCAGAGTCGCTGCATGAGACCCAACATTGCTATTAACTAGGTTTGTGACCTTGGTAAAAAAAAAAAAAAAATCACTCAAGTACTCCAGGGCTCAGTTTCTTGGTTCTGAAAAATAGGGTTAAAAATACCCATGAACACCATATGATCTCACTTGTATGCAGGATATAATAAACTTAATCTCTTAGAAGCTGAGGGTAGAATGGTCATTACTAGAGGCTGAGGAGAAGAAGGGAGGGCCATAGGCAAAGGTTGGCCAATGGGTATTAAATTATGGTAAAAAGGAGTGAGGAGCTCTGGGATGCTGTCACCAGTAGGTACTTATGGATGAAGATAATATCTAAAAAGCTGACCCTGAATGGTCAACATAAAAAGTACAACCAATGTCCCATGAGTTAAGTGTGTTTTACCTGATTTGAATATAGTGTAGTACATAGCTGGGTTAGAATATACATAGTACCTCACAAATATGCACAATTTATGATATATGTATTGGTTAAAATAAATGGAAAATACAGAATGTCTTATTTAGGGTTTCTATTGCTGTGAAGAGACACCATGACCACAGCAACTCTTATAAAGGAAAACATTTAACTGAGGTGATGACTGTGGTTTCAGAGGTTTAGTCCATTATCAGCACGATGGGGAACACAGTGGCGTGCAGGCAGACATGGTGCTGGAGAAGAAGCTGCTACATGTTGATATGCAGGCAGTAAGTGGAAGACTATGTGTCATACTGAGTGACGCTTGAACAAAAGAGACCTCAAAGCCCACCCCACAGTGACACACTTCCTCCAACAAAGCCACACCCACTTCACTAAAGCCACATCTCCTAATAGTGCCACTTCCTTTGGGAAACATTTTCTTTCAAACCATCACACAGAAGAAAAGAATTCTGGCTCTGTCCACTTTGCAAGGCTATTATGGAGCATATGAGGTAATGCTTGGTGAAGTGTTTTGTGAGCTAGAAAGTGCACATGGACTTATTTAGTTGACAAACAATTGTTGAACACTTACTATATGGAGATATAAAACATTAGTGATCCAGGATGACTTTGCTGAGGTCTTTCTGGTCAAGCCTGCTATCTCTCCCACTTCCTGTTGTCTTCACTGTATTTTGGCTGAACCACTTCTAAATTTTCTGCACAAATGTGTCCATTTTAATCTTAATGAGAAATGTTTACACCATTGTCTTGTAATCAGTTACACACTCTATATTTTGGTCCTTGTATTAGTCAGGGTTCTCTTTAGAATATTTTCCACAATAAGGCATGGGTAGTATGATTCACAAGTGGATTAATAAATGTGATTAATAAATGCCATGTCATAGCTGGAAAGGAGCCTGTGTCCAAGTCTTGCATATTGCCGTTGAACAAACAGGAGAGAGGAATAGAAATCCCAACTACATACGCACCTATCAGTAATGAGAGAAGGGCGCTTGTGCCCACTTTACACGGGACTGTCCCACGTAACATAAAGCCTACCTTAGTCTTCATAAAGCGAGATGGTCAATAAATAGAGGCTTGAGCTAAAATGCTAAAGCTTGATCAAAAAGAAAGCTCTAGCTCATGCAGCTTTTCTTTCCTATACCCTATTAAATATTATCCATGTTTATCATGTGCTCTTAGATAAAAAACATTTTTGAAAGATTTATCAATCTCATAGACTATAACACGTTTGATACTGATAGTCATTAAGCCATCTAAGTTAATTTCTCTGAGATGTAATTTTTTTTCCTTTTCTGTTTCCTTTTTTGAGACAAGGTCATAGATAGTCTAGGCTAGCCTTGAACTTTCTAACCATATCTGGCTTTCAACCCCAGATCTTCCAGCTTCTGTCTCTCAAGTGCAGGGATTACAAGCGTGCACTTCCCACCTACCTCATTCTTTTCTTGGTAGCTTTGTAACATAGCTTTCGGTCACAAATCTCAGAGCAGTTAACAAAGAGCCAAACAGAACCTCTGGAGCATGGAGGGCAAAATACCCCAAGATTAACTCCATTTTAAAGAGATGATGATTGAAGTCCTTGCAGGTCTCATGACGAATCTCATAATATGCAAAGGGCGGGGGTGGGGGTAGGGAAGCAAGATTCCTGGACAAACAGGTTCTACCAAGGCTACTCTAAAAGCTCTGGCTTGGTTTCTTCAGCTGCAGCATCCCAGTGGCATCTTGGTCCTTACTGTCTGACCCTGGGCTTGGATCCCCACTTCCTTTTGTCTGTAGCTCCTGTGAAGTTGTTTAACTATCCACACTGTATTCATCAAATGAAGATAACAATGGATGCTTTCAGAATCAAAATTTCTAACCCATGTGCTAACACGTGTTTGCTCAGTATGTTACTATCACGATTTGTCTTCATAGAAGCATAACTCACAAGTACCATGACATACATGTATGTGTATGTATATACATATGTGTTTTCATGGTGTTCATTTTATACTTTTGTTAACAATACATTTTCTGTCATCAAGGGAATATCCTAGAGTGCATATTCTTCTTTTCGACTTCACTTAGCATGGCCATGATTTTGAAGCTTAAATCATTGACTAAGATCATTCATTTCCAGATGAGGAAGGTCTTTGTCTTATATGAAATCTCAACAATCTTGCTAAAGGGATTTATTTTTCCTCCTTTGTTCTGTGACAAGGTTGTTCTGGAATGTTTTGGTTGTTTTTGTTTCAGTGAAGGAGATCCAACTCAGGATTTGTGCATGCTAAGTAAATGCTTTCCCACACTGAGATATAGCCTGAGCCTCTACTCTGGCACGTTCTTCCTTTAGTATCTCTTGTTACGTTTCTTGCTGTTTACATTTTTTTAAAGAATCCTCTCTAAAACTTACACCCACTTCAGCCTCATTGCCACTGAAGACTGTTTTTCCTGGATCATGCCAACTTGAAGATCAGGAATGAAGTCTGTATCTAATCAATTCTCCCCTCTATGGGATTCTAGACTCTGTCAGCTCCACCTAACATATTGAGGAATGCTGGGGTTCCCATGTGCGCTCTGTGAGTCAGTCCTTGACGGTCCATTTCCTACTCTTTTTCATCCTTCTTGTAGGTTGCAGAAATCATTGGCACCTCACAAAGGCAATCCATTTCTCTGTGTCTGATTTTGAGTGCAATCAGTGATGTTGTTGCCTACCATGAACTACTTTATCACCAGCACCACTGCTAGATCTCATGAAAATGCTACAAAGTTATTGCTTATGCTGTGAGAATCAAGGCCCAATTAGACTATTATTACCCCACACAGTCCTCTGAGCCCAACTCTCAGAGTGCCTAGCACTCTCTTTCTAATGATGCTCTTAAAGTAGTTCTATTTAGTCATTTAAGGTACTGGATCCACAGTTCTCTATTTAAAAAACTTAATCTCTTTCATATTGGTGGCTCCTTTCTATTAGAACTTGGGTATGAGCCCAGAGACCTGGCTGGTATAGTCTCACAGTGATTTATGTCAGAGTCTTCTTAGAAATCCCTCCCTTTCACTTTGGCCTATTTTCCCTGAAGCAAACTTATTCAGCTCCCCAACCTATTGCTTTAGACTCAAGGAGTTCTTAAAATACCCAGACTCTATAGAAACCATTTGTGAACATCTCACGGCAATTCTTCATTTGTTTATGCAAGCAGATATTTATTTAGCAAGCATCCATGTCAAAGCAATGTGTGTTAATGTGAGGAGTTAGCTAGTTGAAACACATAGGCAATTCTGATAGTGGGAACAATAGATCCGAAGCCCAGAGTTGAAATAGGAAGTGCTCTCAAGAGTGAAGCAAGGTCATGCATACCTAAAATAACTGAGAAGAACACTTTGACATGAATAGAATAGAATGAATAAAGAGGGGGGAATTGTGGAGCATGAGGCTGGGAAGGTAGGCCAAGGCCAGTTCAAGAAGAACCTTATGTGTATGTTAAGGAATTTTGGTTTTGGGAGAGAGAGGGAGAAGAAAAAGCCCATGAAGTTGGGTAAGAAGGGAGGTGGGAAAGTTTTAGGAGAAAAGGAGGGAGGGGAAAGAATATGATCAAAATACACTGCACCCTTTTTTTTTTTAAGTCAATAAATTAAAAAAAAAAGCAATTTGGGTGAGCCTGAAATTGTTGATAAAGTAATGCACTATTTTAAACAGGAGGATTAAATGTGTGCTTTAGAAAAGGCTGTGGGAGCAGAGCAGAAAGTGAACTGGTTCAGGTCACAAAAGGCCATGTTCAAACACACTCACTCACGCAACTCTGAGGAGAGATGGCTACCATTGCGATTGAGAGGGATCAGTGGGCATGGGAAGAAGTGGGCCTCTTGGACTGTGGGGTAAATGGAGGAAGACCCCAGAGTCTCAGGCAGTGAAATAGATTTCTGATATCTTTATCCTGAGAAAGAAGATAAAGAACACTTTTGGGTGATGTGGAGAAATTGAGGTTTAGACTGTCAGGTATGACAGATACCTATAATGGATGGTTGGTATGAATTTAAAACTTAGAGGGAAAACCTTTATGTTAAATATATATACATAAAATGTCAAATTTCTAGGATGACCTCAGTTTAGATGCCTATATTTGTTACTGGGGAGAAATGGACACTTGGGGCAGGAAATAATCATTGTATTAACTAATTAGGTGCTTTTAGGTGCTAGGTGTTGTGTTAATTCTTTGAGCACTAATATTAACTCCTTTGTCAAGTTGGTTCTCATATCACCCTTAAAGGCAAGATTTAAGTCAATTTGTGTCATTAAAGAATGAGGGCCAATGCAGTTATAGTGGAGTCAGGCTAATCAGACCATATAAATTAGTACTCAAAGACAGGGAAATCTGAAGTCAGAAGGAAAGGTTCTTATTACTCAAATGACACTTTTCTGGGTCAGGCATTCATCACTTTAAATCTTGATTCTGTTAAGCATTTGTTATGTGACCTTTCTTAAGGGATCAGACCACATCAGTCCCTTCTTCATTATGTATAAAATGGATTTAAATATGCCTACCTATCTCATAGAGTGGATGAAGTAACAAGTGACACATATATGGAAAATAATTAATACAACACTTTACACAATGAGTACTTCATAGACAGTAATATAGTGGGACATCTCCAGCATCATATTTTCCTCTCTATGTCTAGTTCTCCAAGTTTAGATATTTGTTGTTCATTCAAATCGTTTTCTTTTGGAGCTCAGATTTTAGTGATTCTCAACTGGTAGAAAGATTTTTTTTCTTTTAAAGTAAGTCAAATTTTTAGAAACACATCTGAATATTTTAAAACCCCAATTGGATAGCTTTAAATAGAAGATTAGAAAAAATGAAAAAGTGAATGAGTGAAATATGATTCATACCTGTTGTTTTATATTTGATGAAAGGCATGGAGTCTCCAGATTGGCCAAATAAGACAGTCAATCATGATGAAATAAATTCCTACTGAAATCTGTTTCCATGAAGCTGGAGGATATGGAATGTGAAGACACAGACTCCACACCACAAGGTGCATGCTTGTCCATGTTCCCAGGGAGTTCCACAGCATATGAACAACCAGATTCATCACTGTCCCTAGAAAGATGACTTGAAATGAGACAGCTTAATAATTCAAGGAGCCTGGACATTCACTTGACTGGCGAGTTTATTTCATTATGAGAAAAGTTTACTCAGTATAATACTTGTTGACCTTTTCTTCTTAATTAATAGTTCTTCATCTTTTTAAAAAAAGAAGTTAACCCTTCTATGCATTGCTTGCTTAGTATGTTCATATTTCGTTTCTGTTGTTTATTAGCCATTTTAGAAAATTTATAGCATCTCATTAAGTATTATCTGCTCTCCCTCTCTATGTTCTCTGCTGGGACTCCATTTAGAGTCACACATCTAACTGTTCCCTTGCATTTTCCTCACACAAAAGTATATACACAAATGCACATGTATACACATATATATCTTCTTTACACATCTTCACTATATTTACTTACATACTTGCTCAAGCAATTATCTTTTAATGAGATTTATGCTAACAGGAAATAAACATTTCTCATCTATCCACAATGTCACCATTTCCAGTATTCTTTGCTCCTTTATGTGTATTCATATTTTCATCTGGTGTTATTTCCATTTCTACATTTTCCTTTTACATTTTTCTTGTCATAAAGATTTTCTAGTAATGAATTCCCTGTTATTATTTGTTTTTTTTTAAACTTTTTAATTTTACCTTAACTTTTACATCATTTGCACTTATAGCATAGTGTTTACATTCAGAAGATGTTTTCATGGAGACTAAATTTTAAACTGATGGATTTCTCTGTTCTCAACTCCTGAAGGGTGTTCTGCCATTGTCTCCCCACTTGCATTGTTACCAATGAACAGTGTGTTTTTATTGATACCTTTGTTCTGGGTACATGCTCCTGAAGAGTTATTCCATCTTTCTCTGCCTTCTTCTAAGACATTAGTTTCATTTTGAAACATTTGTGTGCAGTTTGATACAGCAGTTTTGTTCCTACTTTTGATAGTTCCTTTTATTTTTGAGAATATAATACATGCATATAATATTTTGCTCAAATCTAGCTGCAGTCCTTCCCCTCCAGTTCCTTAAGCTCTGTGTTTATGCTTTTCCTCAAATTTATAAAAAGTTTGGCTGTTACACGATGAGTATTCTTTTTCTAGTCCATCTCTCTTTTATAAACCATAATTTGACATGCACTTGGTCCCTTCCTTTAAGTTGTCCCATGCTGGTGTTTCCTCCTCCTTTCTTTCCTCCTCCTCCTGTTCATCTACCTTCTCTTCTTCCTCCTTCTCTTCCGTTTCTAACACATTTCACATCCCTAAAAGTTTCATTTACATGCTTTTATACCTGCCACGTATCTACTTAACTCTTTAAATGCATGGAATACAGTTATAATAGCTGTCTTAATTTCCCTTTTGCAAATTCAACATCTGTGTTAGTTATAGCTTGGTTTTGGTTGATTGGCTTCTCATTATAGGCAATATCTTCCTGTTCTGATGTATGCAACTTTATTGGATGTGATGCATTGATAATGTGGCTTGTTGGGTAGTGGTTGTTTTCATATTTTTATAGTTGTTGAACTTGCTGAGGCAAGGCCCTTGTGAGTGAATGCTCAGTACCCCATAATTTATGTAGTTGCTAATCTGTCAGACCTAATCTGCCCTGTTTCCAGTCCTGCACATAGTCTGCTGGTGTTATGTTGTGTTGTTCCTGTTGGTTCTTTCTCTTGTATCAGGTGGTTGCTTCACAGGCTGTACTCTGGTCAATCTGGAAAACAAGTTCCTTCCCCTGTAATTCTCTTCTTTATGCAGATATCTCTGGCAATCTGTCTCATGAACTGGAGCTTCTTTTCTCTCTCCCATATTTTGCTGTGTCTTTTCATACCAGGGTGTTTGCTAGGCTCTTCTTGACTTAGGATTCACCACAGAAACAGAACTATATTTTTCTTAAACATACTTGCTTGTGTAATTACTGAGGCTTACAAGTCCCAATTCTGTCAGCAATAGAAAAATCTGGAAGCTAATATCGCAGCTTAGTATCACAGGTGATCTGTTGACTATATTCCCACTTGACTGATATGATAATTTGTTTTAACTGTCAACGTGTCGCAATCCAGGATCATCTGGGAAGAGTCTCAGTGAGGGATTGTCTGGATCAGGTTGGCCTGTTTGTATACCCATGATGAATTATCATGATTTATTTAGTTGAGGTTGACACCTGCCCACAGTGGGTGTCAGCATTCCCTAAGAAGACATTGAACTGAATAATAGTGGAGAAAGCAAGAAGAGCACTAACAAGTATGTATTAATTCATTACTCTCTGCTCTTGACTCTGGATGTACTATGAGTGACTATTTCACATTCCTGCTACCTTGCCTTCTCCACTACAATGGTATTGTGAGCTAAAATAAGCTCTTTCCTCACTAAATTCATCTGACAGGCTATTTTATCACACCAACAGCAAATGAAACTAAAGACAGTTGGGCAAGGTCAGCCTTTTTAGTCTCTTGAGGCATTTCACTGACTGGATGGAGATCACCCACAGTGTGGAGGGCAATGTACTTTACTTGGAGTCTTCCAACAAAAAAAAAAAAGTTAACCCCATCCCCAAACAACAACGTAGAAACACTCAGAATAATATTTAACTGAATATCTGGGTCTCCTGGGGACTACAGCTTAGCTGAGTTGACACAAGATTAACCATCACACCCCCCTGTATAGCAGTCTAGATAGTCTCTTGAGGTGGACATCCAGGGGAATTCCAGGAATGAGTTGATTGGCTTTTCAACATTCAAAGAGTAATCACTTATCTTTGTTGCTTGATGTTCAGTGTTTTGTATGTGTGTATGTGTGTGTGTGTGTGTGTGTGTGTATGTGCAAGCATACACACATTTATCATCTATCTATCTATCTATCTATCTATCTATCTATCTATCTATCTATCTATCTATCTAATCTCTCTATCATCTTTCTACCTACCTCTTGGTTTTACTTTTTCTGTTTTAGTTAGAAACATAAACCTAATCACCTTTATCCTGTGCTATCTCATTTGGACACAACAAAACATCTGGTATTGTTTTGGACAGTTTTCTATAGTTCTGTCCCCAAATTCTTTATTATTTTCCTTTCCAGTATGTAATCTGTTGTTTATCTCATCCAACTAATTAATTTCAGACATTGTAGTTGTTGTCTCTTGAATCCCAGATTGAGACTTTAAAAACATATTCCATGTATTAAGCATAGATCTTCAATGTTTGATTTCTTGAACATATGAAAAGCCATAAAATTGTTTTACTCAATTACCTACTACTTGCATTTTTTATGTCAGATCTTGGTCACTTTCTGTTGTTTGAATTTCTCTTTATTGTGGAACACATTTAGCTGTGTGTTGTGTCATGTGCTTTTGGGTGTGATGCTAACATTTGAAATATTACCTTTTGTATTATTCATGTTACATTGTATTCCTAAAAGTATTTTTTGAGCTTTGATTGTAAAGGATATATTATTTCAAAGTAGTTAAATAATTTGGGATTTTGCTTTCTTTTTTATTAAGTGGAATCAAAGAAAGAAAGCTTGGTCTAATTTTTCTCTATAGTAGAAACTAATCCTCATGAGATCTTTGCCTCATAGCCTATCAATTATGAGGTTTTCTACTCTGCATGGTGGGAACAGATATTATTCTTGGCTCTCTGTGAAGGAAGCAATTAGTCCTCATAATCTTCTCAGGTGATTGCATTCAGAGTCCTGTCACTTTCCTCACACATAGTTACAGGCAACTACAAAGCTAAGAACTTGAAGAGACCTTGGTGGGTTTCAGATTCTTTATCCCTCATGTGGCTCTCTCTACTTCTTCAACACTCTGCCCTGAGAATACCAGTTGCTCTAAATATATCTGCACTCCATCTGGATTTCTGAGTTCGGAGAGACTGTCCTCTCTAGGTTGCATCTTCCATGTGGTGGCCTGGGCACTCTTTCTAGACAGTAATTTGGGGAAATCATACAATTTAACCCCTTTGCTTCCTATCTCTGATGCTTCCTCTCCATTATTGTCACATATATAATGGTTTGAAATGACTTCACAAACTTGCACAGTATTTTATTTGTCTCAGAGACAAGGTATATCCACATTATCTAGAACATTTCTTACATTGCTATATTGCCTAGTGTCTTTGTTGGGGTCTCTATGGCTGTGAAGAAACACCATGACCACAACAACTCCTATAAAGAAAAACATTTAATTGGGGCTAGCATACAGTTTCAGGGGTTTAGTTCATTATTGTTATTGGTAGGAAGCATGGCAGTATGTAGGCAGACATGGTGCTGGAGAAGGAACTGAGAGTACTACATCTGGATCCTTAGGCAGCAGGAAGAGACTGTGAGCTACTAGGCCTGAGTTGAGCTTCTGAGACCTCAAAGCCCACTCCTAGTGACACACTTTCTCCAACAAGGCCATACTTCCAATTAGTGTAACTCTCTAAGAGCCTATGGGGACCATTTTTATTCAAATTATAGCAACCATAAATTAGAAAGACATAGGATATGTGGAAAACCAAGAATTAGTGAAACATAACAATATAAACTGTAGTCTATTATTAGTAACAATCAGAGAGTGCAGGAAATGCTGTTCCTTGGAAGAAGAGAAAGCAGAATAAAAAATTGTATTTATTTTCTATGCTTTAGAATGAGGAATGGTCTATTAAAAGCCACCCAGTCTGTCTACCAAAGTCAAGGTCAGCTGTGCTGAAACTCTGCATCCAGGCTTATATGCTTCATCTGCCTTTTCCAAAGCTCCAAAAAAAAAAAAAAAAAAAAAAAACCCTATTGACTGTGAAACCTCCCATGATGCCATGCATCTCTCATAGCCATGTAGCTGTAAAGAGATCCAGGCGATCTTCACTCAATTCCAAGCACTAGAAGAGAAAATTTGTACTAGTTTCTTAGCATTGCTATAATGTTTCCATACATTTGATAATTATCACAAAGTAAAATTCATTCTCTCATAACCCCAGAGGCTAGAAATGTAAAATCCAAGTATCAGGAGCCCCCCACTACCCTACAACTCCAAGGAGGAGTTCTCCCTTACCTCTTCCAGTTCCCAATGTCCACTGGTCTACATCAAATACAGCTCACTGCTGCCTCATTTTCACATGGTCTCTTCCCTGTGAGCTGGAAGTGAATAAATCTCAAGAGTTCTTCACATGGAGCCTTGACACTTCTCCATGCCCAGCCCTGTTCCTCCGCTCTCCAAAGTGTGTATCTCCACGCTCTCCAAAGTGTTCCTCTCTACCACACACTTAAGAATTCTCACTAAAGAAGGCTTTAGGGTTCTAGTTAACAACATAATTCTGCATTTAGGTTACTCAGCACAATCTCATCTCCATCCTACAATAAGCTTGTAAATCAGAGAGAGCTTGGACAAATTGTAGTTTTCCTTTTCTCTTCTGGAAAGTATGAACAATAGCTTCCTTACCTCACCTGTCTGTTCTGAGGGTTTAATGACTCAACATACAGACAATACTTATGAACTGGGTTAGACATGTAGTAATTGACACCTAAATGTTACTTAGTGTCATTGGAAAAGACTACCAGGGTTCCTTGTCCCAAACTGGAACAATGTAAGGGCACATTTTTGTCTCTGAAGTTTTCCCACTCCTTTTCACAGATATCCAATGTATAAAACTTGTCATTTTGCAGAACATGTATGTCTTCATATGATTTGCATACTTTTAGAACTTCATTTAAGTTATGCATTTCCTGAAACTTCAGCTTATCTGAAAGTAGACATCTCATAGCACTGTCTTAACTGGAAGCCAGGGAAGGAAGTTACTCCTTGAGATAGGATAGCTCAGTTACTTTAGTTCAGAGATACAAAGGGGTGAAGTACATGGAGCTTACACATTTCTGAGAATTTTCATGATTAACCTGCCTGGACTCAGTTTTTAATTTGGCCTCAACCAAAGCCCCACAAGAATTATGGAAGCTGTGTGACCTCTGTTCCAGAATGCATGTAGGTATGAGAGCTTATATCCCATTAACTCCCTCTGTATGCTGACCTGACATTGTACCTGAGGAATGATGAAAACTTTCATCCCCAACCTCAAATTCTCTCTGTAGGTTCTGTCTTTTTTGTTTGCTTGCTTGTTTATTTTTAAAAAGGGGTCTCTCTGTGTAGCCCTGGCTGTCCTGCAACTCAATCTGTAGACCAGACTGGCCTCAGACTCTGAGATCCATCTGCCTCTGCCTCTGAGTACTTGGATTAAAGGCATGAAACACCACACTCTGGCTGATTTGTCATTTTATTTCCTGACTCTTTCATTCATTCACCCCAGAATAAAGTTCTTATAAGGACTGTGCTCAGCATAGTGTCTAGGTCCTGCATATACTTTGAATATATGTATACATACATATGAATATATATTTGTATGAGTGTATGGGTATGTTTGTGTGCTTGTTCATGTGCGTGCAGGTTCATCTGCATGAAGTCAACCTTGGGTGTCATTTTTCAAGTACCATACTTTTTTTTTTTTTTTTTTTTTTTTTTAAGGTTTTGAGACAGGATCTCTTCTTGGTGTGGAGCTTATCAAGTTGGCTAGGCTGGTTGCCAATGAACCCATCTGCCTGGCTCTGTCTCCCAGTGCTGGGAACAGCAGTGTGTTTCACCACACCAGGCCTTTTTTTTTTTTAAACATGAGTTCTGGAAATGGAAAACAGGTCCGTATGCTTTTATGACAATCATGTCACTGATTGACCTCTCTTCCTGCCCCTGTTGTAAATACGTTTGACATGTAGGCTAAAGTATAAAATGTAGGGTGTGAGAGAAAAAGAGCAATGGATAATAAATACTAGGCATTTCGATTAAATAGTTGTTGGTAGTGTCATTTGCCACAGGAGGCGTAGACTTGCAGGACTATTGTGGTATGATAAGATCTGTGATGTGGCTATACTATGTTTGAAATGTCTACTGATCATGCAAGAGGAGAGGGCAAGTAGGCATAACTTCAGTTTCTAAATCCAGGTTGGAGTTGGTTTAGGGAATCCTATGCATATGCATGCATGAGCACACACACACACACACACACACACACACACACATACACACACACACACATGTTGTAAATTCTTGTAGAAACCCTCTGAAGAAAAAATATCTATGAGAACCAATAGCAGAGGCTTCAGATCCATAGAACATCATAACATTTAAGGATGCTGCAAAGATCCTTAAGGATCCTTAGGGATTGAGATGGAGGCAATGAGGCCAGAGGAAAATTGGGTGAAGGTCATATCCTCCAGGCTTAGAGGAGAGAGTGTTAATAGAGGGGTGGTGTGATCAATCAAGTCACATACTGGATAGAATTTCAATTAGATGAACACAGTGAACTGACTAGCAGGAGAATAAATAGCAAGAAGAAAGTTATTTTAGACTTTTAGGAGGAGATCCCTGGGGATCAGAGGAGGAGACAAAAGCCTGGTGGAAATGTTGGAGAGAGAATAGGATGTGTACGAAGTAGAGGGAGCGAGTATGACTATAAACAATTCTTGTGAGGCATTTTTGCCATGAATAGGACAAAGATATGCCATGGAAGTTGGTAAAGAATCAGCTCAACAGCTCAATGGGAGCTCCTAACTATCTGTCACTCTTCTGCAAATAGAAGAGGCTTTTTCATGGTGTTAATGTATTATTGTGACAATTTCTGTATACATGCTCCTATAGAGTGTAATTAAATTGATGGTGCAAAGGAAAAAGGGAATGTTTCTGGGATGTAGGGTGTATTTAAATGAGAAAGAATGGATTCTGGAGTGTGGGGAGAGAGAGATCTGTCTTAAACAAAGCAGAAGGAAGTGAAACAAACCTGTAAGGGACAGACGGTAGGCTGATGGATTTGCGAGCATGGCAGGAGAAAGTGTCATAGGTATGCATGTGACTTAAGAGAAAAGATGCAACCATATGCTAAAATTAGGGTTGGGACAGAAAGAGTGGCTGAAGAAAAGATGAGAAGTAGTCCATTTTGGAAAAGGAACAAGTGAAT
Source organism: Onychomys torridus (assembly GCF_903995425.1). Classification (NCBI taxonomy): domain Eukaryota; kingdom Metazoa; phylum Chordata; class Mammalia; order Rodentia; family Cricetidae; genus Onychomys; species Onychomys torridus. The sequence goes on from NC_050453.1 coordinate 25,512,914, forward strand.
TAATGTGGGTCCTAGCAGAACTGTCTGATGTTATATATACACAAATTGAGGATGCTGGTTAAAAGGGAATGCACCTGTGTGGATATGTATGGGCATGCACTCATTCAGGTGTTTCCCCCTGGAAGCATTCAGCTGCTCAGGTGCAGGTGCAACGTACTTGGTACCTCTGAAAGAGGCAGAGGAAGAGAGATACATCAGGAAAGAGTAGCTGGCTAGGGAGATGGCTCAGCAGAGCTCTAATTTTCTTTCCATTGCTGTGATAAAACATGCCTACCAAAAGCAATTTAGGAGAGGAAAGGATTTGCATGGCTTAAACTTCCAGGTCACAGTCCATCACAGAAGAAAGTCAAGACAGGAACTCCAGCAGAAGCTTGAAGCAGAAACTATGGAGGAAACTGCTTGCTGGCTCATTTCATAGGCTCATTCTTAGCTAGTCCGCTTATATAGCCCAAGACCACTTGCCCAGGGAATGGCGATATCCACAGTGGGCTGGGCCCTTCTATATTAATTAACAGACAATTCTCCACAGACATGCCCATAGGCCATTTTGACTTGGGTAATGTCTCAACTAAAACTCCCTTCTCAGATGACTCTATACTGTATCAAATAAACAAGTAAACTAACTAGGATAACACATATGCTGTGCAAGTGTGAGGTCTTGAGTTAAAATACCCAGAACCCATGTAAAGCTGGATCTGCTTGCACATGTCAGTAATCCCAGTGTGCTTAATGTGTGATGGGAGGCAAAGACAGGAGAATCCCCAGACACTCACAGACAGCTCACCTGGTAAACAGAACAGTGAAAAATCAGCAAGCCCTTGTCAAATAAGGTGGCAGATGAGGTCCAACACTGGGTGCTCTAGCCTTCATTACTCTGGGGGAGAAGTAAGGAGTCTTTTCTGTCATTTGCCCAACTCCAGAGGGACACAGGGCTCTCCTCCTTCCAGCATTCCTGAATGTGCTATGTAGAATACCTTGCCTGAAATCCAGGAGGGGGATTAAAGATTAATGCCATATATGTACATATGTGTATGTACATATACCTTTGTATGTGCATCTGTCTGTGTACATGCACCTGTGTGTGCATTCACTCTGTGTGTGCAAGTGCCTCTGTGTGTACATAAACCTGTGTGTGTGTGTGTGTGTGTGTGTGTGTGTGTGTGTGTGTGTGTGCATGTGCCTGTGTTTGTACATGTACCAGTGTGTGTTCATGTGCCTGTGCATGTGTTGAGTGGAATAAGTAACAGTAGAAAGCAAAAAAAAAAAAATGTGAAAAAAAAACTATGATTGCAACAACCGTTTAAAAACTAGAAAGGATCCTAGACATTTTATTTTAGTATTGTTTTTTCCAACACAGATTTTATAACTCATCCATTAGCTTGAGAAAACAAAGGCACAATAAAGACACAGGCACCAAGCTCACCCACCAGAGAAGCATAGACAGTTCTGGTAGACAGGTTCGGACTTCTGTTCCAGTGTTCTGTCTCTTTGCCCTAGCTGCCTCTCTCCCTCTTCTCCTCTCTGCATCTCAGTTTACCACACAGTTGTCTTTCCAGTTGCCCTGCATGTCAGCATTTTAGGTGTGCATTGTTTTGAGTGGGTACAGATGGGAAAGTTCATTCCTGCTTATGAGTGCAGCAGGTTATAGTTTCTAGCATGAAAACTCATGTACTCATTGCGACATTGGGGAATAGGTCCACTCCTCAGCTTCGAGTTCTCCATCACTAAGAACCAGACCATCCATCCTTACAGACCTTCTTCACTAGTGGCTGTGGTATTTGCTGCTACTGAGAAGGGAGCCGGGAACTCTTTCGAGGGCATCTTCACAGTCCTGAGGTCTGAAGGACAGTAAGACATCTGGGCTCTTAGGTCAGCTATTTTTCTGGTTTTAGATGCCTTTTCCCTTCCCTCCCCTCCCCTCCCGTCCCCTTCCCTTCCGCTCCCGTCCCCTCCCCTCTTCTCTCCTCTCCTCCCTTCCCCTCTCCTCCCTTTTCCTCCCCTTCCCATTTCCTCCCCCTTCCTTTTCTTTACTCCCTTTTACTTACCAGAAGATGGCTCTATAATGCACATTGGAATTAGATTCTAAGAAACACTCACCAATAAAAGCTCCTGAAAATCTATGATTAGTACTAGTTATAAAGAGAAGCAGATGTTTTCCTTTTGCTTATGCAGATGAGATGTTTGAATATTCACTAATATACTTAGACAAATGAAAAATCTTTCTAAAACTCAGTAGCTCCACAGAACTGACTCCCGAAGACAATGGCTCCAATTTTCCATCAGGATGGACAAATGGATGAGGGAATCTTGCTGATTTTCTGAACAAGAAGGGGGTCATATGCTAAGCCCAACATAGCGCTAGATAGGATGAACATTCAAAAGAGGAAGTGTGCAGTGAGAGGCTGGGGATGAGCCCATCCTGAATGCTGGCTTTGATAACTGATGTTGCAGGACAAAAAGGAGGAGCTAGTTCTGCTGGAAACCACAGTGTAGGCAAAAGTGCCACACAAGGGCCAGTGTCTATGAGGGAAAATGTGTGTGTGTGTGTGTGTGTGTGTGTGTGTGTGTGTGTGTGTGTGTGTGTGCATTCTTATGTGCACATGCATATGAGATTCTGTATGCTGGAGCAGGAGAACTATTTACTGAGACCCTTATCATTTTCTAGGCAGAGCACTGAGGCCAGCAGAGATTACACTTGTAGAGTTAGGGGAGAGGATCTTTCAGGACATGTAGTATTTTGGAACTTGTAACAGCAAGTCTCCTTCCATGGTGGAGTACCAGTCCGACTTAATCATGCATGGAGAAGAGTCATCCTGGATCTTCATTTCCTGCTTGCTGACTGATCTTCTGGGGATGGAGCCAACACTCAGCTCATGACCACTTGGGATGGGGGACTCTGATGGCTCTACTCAGTCTGTCTACATTGCATGCACTCTAAAGAATAGCCCAGTTATTCATACTCAGTTACTGACCCAGGAAGCAGATTTCAGCTCCAGAGTCCCATGCTCTCTGTCCCCCTGGCCTTCTGTGGCCAGTATTCCCACAAGAGTGTTTGCTAATGTCTGGCTCTGCCCTTTCTGTGATCCCCTGAGAGGAAACTTTCAAATAAGAAACAAACAACCTGTGGTCTGTTCCCAGAGATTCCACCTCCATTGGACCCCGACAGTGGAGTCAACCTTCATAGTTTTCCAAAATTTCTCCAAGTTATAATGATGGGGGCTAAATTTAGAAACCTCTGTTTTTTCTAGTTAGTTGAAATAAAAATTATCATTCATTACTTACTTTTATTATAGCACTACTTACTATCATCTAACTATTACCTCATCTAATCACCTCTAAATAAACTAAGAGAGTGTGCGTCATCTTTTGAGGAAGAATTTCCTAAGGTCACAATTATTGAGTAGAAGGAAGAGACTGTAATACTCACAACAAATTTTATTGTTTGTGTTTATTAGCTCATTTTAAAAAATTTATACAGATATAACCCAGGCTGGATCTTGCTTTATAGCCCAAAATGACCTTCAATCTCTGATCCTCCTGCTTCAATCCTTAAGTAATAGGATAACAGGCATGTGCCATCACACCCAGTTTATGTGGTGCTCTCAATATTGAACCCAGTTATTCATGCATAGTAGGCAAGTCAAATACATCCCACACTGAGTATATTGTACATTGAGTACACTCTACAAGCAGAGTACATCTTACACTGGATAAACCCTACAAGCTGAATGTATTACCTTTGAGTACACCCTACACTGAGTACACTCCATAAGCTAAGTGCATCCCATACTGGGTACACTGTACAAGCTGAGTAGATCTACGCTGGGTACACTCTACAGACTGAATATATTCCACATTGGGTATATTCTACAAGCTGACTATATCCCACATTGGGTATATTCTACAAATTGAGTACACTCCACACTGAGTAGTAATCCTACACTGAGTACACTTTACAAGCTGAGTACATCCCACACTGGGTACACTCTACAAGCTGAATACATTCCACACTGGGTATAATCTACAGACCAAGTACATTCCACACTGCGTACACTCTACAAACTGAGTACATTCTGCACTGAGTACCCCCTTCACTGGGTACCCTCTACAAGCTGAGCATATCTCAGCTGAAATGAACTAATCTTTTCAAGCTTATATATTTCTTCTAAAAATGAATATAGAAATGTGTTTCATGGAGTTTTTATACAGAGTGAACAAATGTTTGGGACATTGACTGATGTATACAAAATACTCGTACGGGGTATTGTTTTGGTTAGTATGGAAACAGGATCTCATAGGACATTATTTAGTCATGTTTGGAGGAGATAAATTACATACAATGAGTATGGTATAGACTCTGTAGAACTTTCTATCAAGAATGTTTTACTCTATACAGTTAATGAAGAAATGTCACCACTGGCTCTGCAGAAACTGTACAGCTATTACTCCCTTCTCTATATTGAAATACACACACACACACACACACACACACACACACACACACACACACACACACAGCTTCATACAAACAAACCAGATCTGGAGGAGGGGCCTTGTAAGGTTTTCACATTTGTGTTGGCTGGTATTGCCATTATTTGAGTCTTGTTTAGGCAACATATTATTGAAATTTCATGATAGCAGCTTCCCGGTCATGGATAGAAGAAAAAGTCTTACAGCAGATGTCCAGATGAAAATGTCCTGGCAACTCATGCTACTGAGAGGGGGAGACTCAGTCTTCCTCAGGGATGAGTCCTCTAATGGGCTATCACATACCAACTGATCATATGCATGTGAGTGACACTAAATGAACTCAGCAGGCAGCAATTATATATTTATTTGCTTATATATATGTAACAATAGTAAGTAAAGAAAAAGTAGCAGCAAATTTGAGGGGGTGTGGGGGGTGTGAGAAGAGCTGAGGGGAGGAGGGATGGAGAAAATAATGTAAATACATTACACATATATGAAAATTTTTTTTTAAAATAAAAAAAAAACATATAGGAGAGTAAAATCCGCGTCTACGAACATTTGAATACAACACAAAGCAAAATGAAAACTGTTCAAAACAGCAGCAACGACAAAACAGAATTGGAGACTGTAACTGCCTTGTGTTTTCCATTAGGGGGTCTCTGATTTATCAATATATTTTAGCTGTAGGGGCCCATGATTATTATTTTTGTTGAAGTGGTATCAAAGTTCCAAGATGTTATTTGTCATTATTTAAAGCAAAATAATCTTGTCCCTATTCTGCCCTTCTGATCTTTCACTGCCTTCTCTAGTTCCTGGGGAAAATACTTCGGAGCGGGTCAAGGTACATTTAGCAGCCCCCTTGGGCAAGACACTCCTGTTTGACTGTTTGAGTAAATTTCGAATTTTCATTTTGTCCTGAGGTCACTTTGCCCACCCCAGGAATGACACTTTTGTGATGAACTGCCCTGGTACAAGATAGATAGTTGGTGCAGGTTGACAGCAACGAGGCATTAAAGATGGGACATACAGTACAGAACAGATCATTTCATCCGCCCAGTCCTGACAGAGGACCCCTGGAATGATCTGTCTCCTCTGGGCTGTCTCTTTTCCTTCCTTGGGAAAGCCCCTGCCGATTGACATCCTTTCTGTCTGTCATTTCTCTGATCCTTAGCCTAAGAGGCTCTTTTTGAGATTTCATCTCAGATCTCTCAGTACATGATTGCAGGTCTCTCCCCCACACTAACTTCAGGACATTGTATCATCTCATGTTTTACCGTTTTCATTATTCCTCCATAAGTGTTGATGCATTTCTTCTAAACTTTGCAGTTTTCAGAAATATGGGCCTTTAGCGCTTAGGGTTTCAGTGTAGTAAAGCTTTGGAATTACCACGACTCTACAGTGAAATGTACCCTAGTCTGTGGCATTCGAAGTAAGTCTTCAAATATTTTCTCTAAAGGAAGTATTCATTTAATTGATGTTTTTAAAATTAACATACAAAGTAATGCATTTCATTATGGCATTTCCAAATGAAATTTGTTTCTGCTGATTTTTTTCACCTCTCTTCCTCCATCTCTCAACCACCCTCTGTTCCCTACCTACCCTAGTAGCTTCCTTCTCATGTCCATGCCGCTTGTGCCATATCACCTCCCACGCCCACCCCCAAGCTCCCCTTTCTCCTCTAATGTAGATGAATACCCCCTCCTAGAAATGTGCACTCTGTCACATAAACACTTAAAGTTGGGATTGACATGGGAGAGAGCATTTGGCATTCATCTTTCTTAGTTGGGGCTACCTCAATTAACATGGTACTTTCTAGATCCATTGATTTTCTTGAAAACCTCACAATTTCATTTTTTTCTTACAACTGACTAAAATTCTTTGTGTGTGTATATACCAAGCGTAAATACCTTCATTCATTGCTGGTCGGAGAGAAAATTACTAAGTCATAATAAAAATGAGCATGGTGATTTCTAAAAAAAAATTAAAAATAGATCTACCATATGATCCATATGGATCAGTTATACCATTCTTGGGCATATACCTAAAGGATTCTGTATCCTACCACAGAGATACTTTCATCTGTATTTAATTATTCCTCTACTCACAATAGCAAGGGAATAGAATCAGCCTAGCTGTCCATCAACAGATGAATGGACTTGTTTGCTTAAGTGCAATGTCTAAAGGCTGTGTCAGATAGATTCTACCATGTTACAAAGTCTCTGGCTCAGGTTTCTGTTTTTCAGGAGTCCTGGTTCAGGTGGAGGGAGTAAGAGGAGAATATGGGATGCCTTGGAATAGTCTTTCTTCATAACACGAGGAACATTCCATTTCCAGACACTTGAAGCTTTTCTTGACTATAATAGTTCAGCTCTGCAATAAATTAATATTAGAACAGTCAAAACCAAGGCACCATTTTAATAAAGCTTGGTGTATATGCAACTCAGGTTTAGTGTAGCTGACTCCTTCCCCCTTCCAGACTTTCCTCCTCTCTACCTCCCTATGTCCTTTGTCTTCTCGGTCCTCTTTCCACCAGCTGTAATGAACCCACCTCCCTGGGGCTTCTGATTGCTCCCTTCCTTCCAGACCAGGCTTCCAAGGTTCTACTTACAGGGAGCTTTCAAGGTTTGAGTCTGCTGGGGAGCTGGCAGCTTGGTTCTCAGTGCCTGCAGATAAATCCAGGAAGGGCTCTTGTCACACTGCACAAGCCTCTCCCACATGTGCAGGTAGGTGTATTTATGCTCTGGAGTCAGCACAGCTCTAAAGCTCCTCTACTCCTCCTCTTCCTCCTCCTCCCCCCCCTGCTCCTCCTTCTCCTCTTCCTCCTCCCCCTCCTCCCCCCTCCTCCCCCCTGCTCCTCCTTCTCCTCTTCCTCCTCCCCCTCCTCCCCCCTCCTCCTCCCCCTGCTCCTCCTTCTCCTCTTCCTCCTCCCCCTCCTCCCCCCCCCCCCTGCTCCTCCTCCTCCTCCTCCTCCACAATGAAGACTTAGACCATTCTAAAATTACAGCTCACCTCACTTCCTTGCCTTTATCAACTGCCCTGCAGAGTTCTTTGGTGTAAGTTGTATTTTCTATATTATTTGCACAATAGCTTTGATCTTATTCCTTTCTCCAAGTTGCTATGTTTTGAGATACAATCCACAGGGCTTTTATTTTGTGATTCCTAAAAGATTTTCAACATGGGATTGCCATGATATTAAATTTTTATTATGAAATGCATCATCTACAGAGAGGAATATATATATATATATATCATATGTTTAGATTTAAAGAAATACTGAAGTGAACTCATGGACAATCAGACTTCAGGAAGTCAAACAATACAAGCACCTCTCAGTATACCTGACCTGCTGAACTCATGTCAGATTCTCCTACTGAGTCAGCTAGGATCTGGATTCTGTATTTGCTGTTTTTCTTATTGTTTCATACACACTTGTTTCTCTAAACAGACTATTGTCTGTATCACTCAAATATATATAATGGAATGCATGGAGCAAAATATAGGTGAATTAAGAAAGATTTTTGAACACAGCAGTATTCACAGTTTTACTATCTATGGTTCTCTATTTTATATACGTAATTATTTTATTATTTCCAAATGCTTTTAATTATAAGCAGTACACTTATGAATATTCTTGTAATCATCATCTTAGGCAACGTTGCTGGGTTGTGGGGTCTACCTCTCTAACTTTCTTAGATATTTATTACAAATTACTTTACAAAGCGACTGTGTCAGCTTACCTTCTCCTCAGCAGAATTGACGTAAAACTTTGTGCGACACATCTTGCCTCCTTGTAGCTTGTCTAACATTTTAGGTTCTGCCAACCCCTTGCTTGAGTAGCTGTGTCTCCCAGAGTTTTCAGTGTACATCCCTGGCCACTGATGACTATTTGTTGACTGCTGCTGTTTATTTTTCTGGAAAATGTATGTCGAGGTTTTTGCCAGTTCCCCTATTGTCACGTGCCTTTAACTTTATTTTTTATTTTTTTGGTTTTTTGAGACAGGGTTTCTCTGTGTAGCTTTATGCCTTTCCTGGATCTCCCTCTGTAGGCCAGGCTGGCCTTGAACTCACAGAGATCCGCCTACTTCTGCCTCCCAAGTGTGGGATTAAAGGCATGTGCCACCACTGCCTGGCGCCTTTTACTCTTGATCTGTGGCTTATTTTTTTCTTAAGAATCTTCTATTAAACTAATGTGTTATAAGCATTTTCTTAGGCTATGGCTCACCTTTCTTTGTTTTCAGTCTGCTATCTTTTTGGAAAGCAAATCTTGGTGTGTGTGTGTGTGTGTGTGTGTGTGTGTGTGTGTGTGTGTATTCTAATTTTAACATAGTTCAATACATCAGCCTTTCTCCTGTGGGTATTTATTTTGAGTTAAAAAGTCTTTTTCTCCCTTGAGTTCACACAGGTCTGTACTGTCTTATATGAGATTGAGTTTTGCCTTTTACTTAGGTCATAATTCTGGCTGTACCTAACACTGGTTCATGCTAGGAAATGAGTATCCACGTTTGTTCTCCATGGACAGGTCATTCTGTCCATGTCATTTGTGTGTAGAGTCAAATGGTAGTACACTGGGATCCTCGGTGCATGGGACCTCCGCTTGTATTTGTCACTTGGCCCATCTCTGTCCCCCAAACCGCACTGCTTGTCATCATTGTTGATGCAGCCATCTGTGCATACTTTTCTTTAGCCACATATTAGCTATTCGTTGATTTTTCCAATATCAGAAGTAGATTTATCCTAAAAATAAATATTGAAATTTTATTTTATTTTTTTGAAATTAAATTGTGAAGAACAATTTGGGAAGAATTTTCATTCTTGAGTAAATAATATGTACATGTCGATTTATTTAATGCTTTAAAAATGTTTTTCAAATCATAGCTTATAGTTTTGAATTTAAAAGTTTTGTTGCCACACATTTTGATATCTATTCATTGAATGTTGTGCCATTATTAGTAGTACATATAATGCTTTATGATATTTTTTTGCTCCTTATAATTGTTCATTGAGCTGTGTATTGATCTTTTTTACTGGAAACATTACCAAGTTTCCTTACTAATGCTTCCAATTAACCTTAATAGCTTTTAAGATTTTTCTATATAGACACTTGTAACAGCTGAAAATAATGAATTATATTTTCCTTTATCATACTGTTGTACCTACTACGTACTTTTAGTCAAATTGAACAGTCTAAGTTCAAATATTCTGTTGTCTAGAAGTGATAGCAGTAGTCATTTAAATCTTATTCCTAATTTGAAAGAGAATACTTTTAATAACTCCCAAGAAATCTAGAGTTTACTGTAGTCTTGGACCTTTTACCAAATTTGGAAATTATATCTATTCCAAATTTTCTAAGATTCTATTTTTTATGAATATCATTTGAATATCAATTGAATTTTATTGGGTGATTTCTACTGAGGTGACATTGTGTGTGTGTGTGTGTGTGTGTGTGTGTGTGTGTGTGCGTGTGTAACAGTATCTTAATATGTAACCTTGGCTGTTCTATATTTCACTCTATAGACCAGACTGACCTTGAGTGTGCTTTAATCTGTCTCCTGAACATTCAGATTACAGCCACATACTATTATGCTTGATTTTTGTCTTCTTATTAAGCCAATCATCCCATCAACAGATTGTTCTAATACTGAAATAATGTTAAAATGCTGCAATCAACATTATTTCTTAATGAGGTATCTTCTTTCTATGCATTGATGAATTAGGTTGTTGATACATTTAAAAAAATTTTAATGTAAGTATATAAATAGTCTGGAGAAATGGCTCAGTTGGTAAAGTGCCTTCCATACAATCATAAGGAACTAAAGTCACATTCCTATTATCCATAATAAAGAGCTGTATATAAAAATTAATTAAACAAATCTGTGCATGGTTTACACACATATGTAATCCCAGTGTTTGAAGGGCTGAGGCAGGAGGATCTCTGGGGCTCCTTGGGCAGTCAGTCTATCCAGTTGGTAAGTACTGGGTTCAGTGGTAGACTCTTACAAAAGAAAATGGAATACATAGAAGACATACAGCCCTCTGGCTTTCATGTAAATGCACATGTACACACACACACACACACACACACACACTCACACACACACATACACACACACATACACACATCTGCACACACATACATTATACACACATACACAATACAGAAACAGTTTTGATGTATAATGCTCAAGTCTTCAGAATTTTCTTTTCTATTTTTAAGATTGTAGTCAGACTAGCCCTGTAGGAAGAAGAAATGAGCAGTGTTCCCTCTTTTCATAGTTTATGAATATAAAAAATTGTCTCACTTGATGAATATTTTGAATGTTTAGAGTGCTCATCTGTAAACCCACCTGAACTTCATGACGATTGGTTAGAGTCATACAGGACAGGATCTTCTGCCAACGCTTTTGGTTGCCTCAGGGATGCTCAACCTAAATCCCCACCCACTGTCTGAAGGAGGCTCTGCAGTTCCTTTCCTGTGCCTAGACTTAAAGTTCACTGACCGATAGGTTGTGAGAAGGTTTTCCTGGGGACCTGTTGGGTGTAACTATGGACCAGATTGTATATGAATCAAAGCAGTTATTCCTTAAGACACCATCGTTGTTTCAATGTTTTACAACCTGTTTGGTCAGTACTAGATTAAAGGAATGAGTTGAGTGTAGGAAAATAGTTTTCTACATTGACTTTTGGGGAAAATTTCTATTTTTCTTATCAAAGTTTCTCTAATTTAGACTGTCAGTTGGTATGAAATTAACAAGGAATGTATTTAATATACTTGGAATCTTCCATTTGTTCAATATTCTAATGAGAAGTAATTTATGATAGTATTTTTATTAAATGAAAATCTTTTGTTTCTGGTGGTTATATTTTCCAAAGTTTTGGAAATTAAATAATGGAAAACAGGGCCACATTCCTGGTATTTCATTCAAAAGTCAGAAGAAGATGCCATTTAATGAGGCAGAAGACATCCATCTTGCCCTTCTGACTCCTCTCTGCTTCAACACAGTGCACATAATGTCATTCAATATGGTGCTCACTACCCAGGGTACCCACTCTTTTACTTTTTTTCTGGATATTGGCATTGCACATCTGTAAATGAATTCAGTACAACATCTGGAGTTGAAGGTTATGTAGACACCCTGGGGACCTGGATTAATCACCTTCTCTGCTACCTATACAAAAAAGAAGCAGCACCTTCAAGGAATAAAGCTACCCTGAACTAGTGATTTCTCCAAGGTTTATTGATTAATGCTCAGATGCTCAGGACATAGAACAGAAATTGGCCAAAAATACACATTGAATATCATAATCTGTCAACACCATGTGCTATAAGGAAATTAATATAAAAGAGAAATATCAAATGTTCTTCCAGCCTATAAAGAACTTATAATATGACCACAAATATTAGGCTAGTAGGGTAGTATATGAGAGAAAGGCAACCCACTAAGCTGTGAGGTACTAAACTCTTGCCTCGCTTATGAGAACTATAACACACTCTCATATACTAAATATGAATATACTAAAAATGAATAAATTATGTGAAAATGGGGATTTTTATTTATGTGCTCACATAAACCCCCCAGAGTCTGGAATAGCACTGGAATATTACAGGTAACTGGTTTCCTCTTGAGTGAATCCAAGCAGGATTTTGATTAAACACAGTCATCTTCTACCATCTACCAGCTGTGTGATTTTGTAAAAGCTATTTATCTAGCTTCAGTCATATCCTCAATAAAATGGAGTGACACTGTACCATCCTCCTAAATGATGAAGAAAGACTAATCAGATTAATAATTAAGTGTATGTGTACTTAATTCTGCACACAAAGCAGCAGAGAGTTAACAGGTGACATATATTTTTATTTTTATGTATTTTCATTTATTTATGGACACATATACCTTAAAGCATGATGTCTTAGTAGAAGTAGTAGTAGTACTTTAGAAATGAAAACTTTCAATTTACTTTAAATCTATCTTTAGTTCTGATCATTAATAGTTAAGAATAGCTTTTCCTGAGTTGAGATAAAAACTGAATTTGAATAACATTTAAATATAAGAAATAAAATATATCGATTGAATAAAACCTATTCACTTAAAAAGCTATATTATATTAATGACATTATTAGCTCAAATTATATCAGAGACTAAATATATTCACAGAAAAATTAATTAACGTTCAATTTTCTTCAGGTGTGACTCTGCACAACTATGTGGAGTTGAGTCCTAGAAATGAGGGGGAGAAAACTAACAGAAACATTCTAGAGAATAAGTGACCTGTGTTTGCAGTCATGTCCAATTGTAGTTCTTGCATAGAAACACAGAGAGCAACAAAGCTAAAATACAAAGGAGTCAGTGTGTTTCAATCCAGATTGACATCATTCAAGACTCTCACACAGCTGACATTTGTTCGATAATGTTCAAGTATGTCAAAGGATCTGTGAAAGAAAGTTTGATATCTCTAGTCAGCTTAAAGTCAAATAGTACACTGGGAAAACATGTTTCGGGCAGATGTTCTCAGTTGAAACCTTGCTTTAGAAAGTAGAGGAAAGTATTCTATTAATAGGCTGTATTAGTAGAGCATCATATGTGCTTATCTCTTGGTCATTAATTCATAGACAGACAGATATAGATAGATAGATAGATAGATAGATAGATAGATAGATAGATAGATAGATAATAGCTAGATAGATAGCTAGTTAGCTAGATTCTTTTGTTTATTTGGTGGGGATGTAATGGCAAGATGAGATCTCTATTAAATAGTGACTAAAAACCATGGGAGTACGTTCCTTTTGCTCCCTTGTTACCATTTCTGGTAACATTTTACTTATTCCCTTTCACCCTCTTTACCTGTTGAGCTATCTTGCCTGTCTCATTCTACCTCTTTCTGAGTCATATTAAGATTGTTTTAAACACGAATACCATAGGAATAAAACAACACGATTACAAACATCAGAGGAGACAGTATATTATTTCTCTTTTCTTTGAAGCCAATGTTCAGTTTTTGCCAAGCTCTGCCAGTGACCTTGTGTTTATGAAAAGTATGTTTACCATCATGTCTCATTTCTATTTTCCGTTCAGGTTTGTCAGGTAAAGAAGTGTATATATTGGTTTTTCTTCTTCCTCTACCATTCAACAGACAGATGGTGTAGCTGCAACACAGACAGATTAAGTGTGTTTCTGAAGATTATACAAGTAATGATTGCTAGAGCTAGAAAGAAGCACCCAGGCTGGCTGCCCTGTGGCACATCCTACCAGATCTGATTACATCCTTATGGAGACATACACACATGCTTGTTCCAAAAGTCTAATACCAATGGAGGAGAGCTCTCTATCATTGTACTTTCTGTAACCTCCCTACAAGCTATCAGAGAAAGCCCCGGTGCCAAGAGTTGGGATGCACAGACTTGGCCCGTGTGTGAGATTTAAACGCTAAATGCATTGACTGCTGAGCTCAGGTGTCTCAGGGTTGTGAGTCTGCATCTCCTGGACAGAAATGGAGGCAGAACGAAGTGTGCATCTAAATTACTGTCACTTGTTATTGATTTACTGATGGCTTCTAAAAATGTCGCATTTGAACTGTCAGTGAATTTGCCGACTGTTGGCACGGGTGATGAAAGCAAGTGTGAACCATAATTGATTAGGCCTCATTTGCTTATCCATATTATGCTAATTAGATCTGCAATCTTTCCCTTTGTACCATCACCCAGTGACAGAGTAAATCAGGGTGATTGGGATGCAGATAGGATTAGAGGGAGGAATTTGAGATTGAGTAGGCTCCATCTTAACTGAGAGAAAGTTTATTTAAAATATACTTCCTTCTAGAAAGAGAGCTCTATATGAGTCTCTTTCTTGGTACTGTTTTCTCTGGCTGGTTTTGTTGTGACAAGTTTTGCTTTCTGAACCCCAAAGTTGAATTTTCTATGGGGGATTCTATTTCCTTGTTAGCAACATTAGTAGTCAGAGAACAGCATTCTTTGATAGGAAGCTGGGGTATATCTGTGCTATGGGGGCAGTTCCTAACAGACCAGGGGAGGAGAGGATTCTGAGGGGACTTTATCTGTTTTCTTACCTACCCTTGGAAAATAAAGATTTTCCTCCCATTTTTAAGGACATTATTTGTATCCCAAAGGCTGAGTTATACAGGAATGTGGGATTTTAAACAAATGTTCTAGTGCCAAGTCTCAGCTTCAGCTAAACCACACAGGTTTCAGGAGAGTCTGATGACCTACAGGAGACTCTATTCATCATCAAAGATTTGTTAGGCACACACTAAGTGCCAAGGACTAGACTATTTCAAATACGGCCACGGATCGGCTATGTAATAATATTTCCAAAGTGTCTGTTAAAAATGTAGGCTCTTAAACTTCATCCCCTTCCTTCTGAATCTGTCTTTGGATCTGAATGACAACATTTTAAACAAATTCTGCAGGTGATTCTTACACTTAAGTGTTGAATCTGTTATATTTGTATAATTCTTTGGTATGCAGTAGATGTAAGACAGAGAGATGCTGCCTAAAATTAACTTAAAATTCAATCTTGATAGAACTAAAAATCATATCAAAATCAACAAACAAGATCATTTTAGCCTCTTAAAATTTTAGGGAACAAGAAATTTTCAGAAGCATGTAATCTAGTAGTCAGTTCAAAACCAGCACACTTAGTTGTACAAAGAACCCATTAAGTACAACATGTCAGTAGAAATGGACAGAGAACTTTAATCTGGCCATCTGACCACAATCTTCTAAGGAGACCTCTGAGGATCAGGAGATCTTAGGTTTTCCCTGGAGAACACCTGGAAAAACAATAAATATGGAGAACAAATCTAAGCATCCATCAACATTAGAGAAGATGCACAAGTTCATTAGCAATCACGGATATGCAAATTAAAATAACAACTTTACACTGGTGGGAATGTAAATGAGTTGGCTAGATTGCAAGGTATAGAGTGCTCTTCAGTATTTCTCGGGGAAATGTAATTTGTAGCATTTTTGGAAAGTTTTGACAATATACATTAAAAGTAAAAATATACTTATTCTTTGATCCAGCTATTCTGCTTCTGGGAATTTATCCCGCAGAAATAAAATCATTAGAACATACAAGCATTTTATCATACAGTGTTTGCAGTTGCTAAAAACTAAAAACAAATAAATGCTCACAAATAGGAAAATGGAGTTTTAGTCTATCAGTACAATAGTATGCGTGCAGTCATTATGGAGATTAAAGTAGATCCATCCTTGATAGCTTGGATGTACCAGAAAGCATTTTAAAATGAGAACAGATCAATTTCAATCACATCAAATTTTATAATGTAGGTACCTCCTCCATGGAGGTTTATTTCATTGTTATGTTTATAGTTATGTGCTCATGGTGGAACCTGAAAAAGAGTTATTTCATTTGAAGATGGAACACGGAGAAAAATGAGAGGAAAGTTAAAAATGATATTTAAAAATGGGATCTGCAATACAAAAATAGGACACAGCCCTATCAATGTAAGACCAACTGTACGTCACACATATATATGAGCTGAAGAACTATGTAGGAGAGTACCACTCAAGTGATGAATAAAGATGGGCTTTCAGGGAGTTTTACTTCTTTTATTATGGCTTTATTTTTATATGAATTGTTTTTCAAAGTACTGTGAAGAACAAAAACAAAATGGAGATTTTGATCAAGACCATTCTCTTGCAACTAAGTTGTCTATAAGCCTGAGAAGCATGGTTTATGTTTAAACAGGTGTTACGGAAATGATTAGCGTGGATGAGAACTTCATTTTTGATAAGACTGACTAGCCAACATTGTCTGCTGATAGAGTTATACACTGAAACATTCCCAGAATTAGGAGCTTACAGGAGGCACCACATATCATCTTCCAATCTCTACTGTCTTGCATGTAGTAGCAAATAGGCTCCATTGTTAGAAAATTGATGTATTATCTATACATGTGTGTGGGAGGCTATCACTGTGATTTTCAGGTTACACTTAAAGAATAGGTGAGATTAATTTATATCCATTGGTATTTATTTGTGTGCATATCCATCATACACCTTTCTCACTGGTTTGAAACAAACAATGAATGTTACTGAATGGCTGAACAAGCATTTCCATGGGATTCAAGAAACTGTGGACCTGAGATTTTCATGGGGCCGTCAAGGCACTGAACCATTCAAATATGAAGAGACGCAGGAGATCTGAATGGTACTATGATTTAATATCTTATATTTCTATAAAGCTCTAGGTTCTAAATAGTTTTCTCCTTATATACAATGTATAGCATGAATATTATATAATGAAGCCATTCTTTCTTATCTAAGGAAATAGTTTTACAGAAATAAAACTATTGAAAGTCTTCAAAAGAATGTTAATTATATTCAAAAACATTATATTTTATCACTGGTCTTTGCATGTTGTAAATCACTGTTATTATCATATAAAGTAACCAATGGTGTGATTAAAAGACTGATAGTTTCATGGCAATGGTTATGGTAATGAGGATACAGAGCACAGTAGAGATTCAAACCTGCGTTGATAGACTATTTTCCACACTCTTGTGCTAAATGATAACTTTGGTTACTGTTAGCACTAATTATCTATTAAAATCTTAACAAACATAAACTTGAATAAGTAGTATGTCCCAGAAAGTTGTTATAATAAATACTCAGATCTGGGATATTCGGGGTACAGTTTATTCTCCTGAGCCATGGCACTGTATGTGAAAACCCTGTCAACATGGCTCATGCAAGTGTTGGGCTTTAAATGGTGAACTAACTCTTGCAAGCCATAGTTCAACATAGCCACTGAATCTTGGAGGTAGAGTGTTATGTCAACCTATTTTGCCCAACATGAACAATAATGTTAT
The DNA here is from genome assembly GCF_903995425.1 of Onychomys torridus. Lineage (NCBI taxonomy): Eukaryota > Metazoa > Chordata > Mammalia > Rodentia > Cricetidae > Onychomys > Onychomys torridus. Next base: position 25,530,233 of record NC_050453.1, read on the forward strand.
TTTTTCCACTTAATTCTGAAGAAATAAATTCTGTTGGAGTTGGATGATTCAGTATTTATTTACAAGAAGGACTAAATCGGAAGTAAAATTGTATCATCTTTTAAGGTGAGGAAGATGTCTCAGTCAATATAGTGTTTGGCTTGCATGCAGGAGGAATGTGAGTTCAGTCCCCAGAAACCTTATAAAGAATAATGGTTGTGATAGCACACATGTAATCATTGCACTGGAAAGGTGGAGCAGGACATATCCCTGGGTATCCCGAATCAATGATTTCCAGGCTAGTGAGAGACTCTGTCTCAAATAAACAGACAAAAACATGGACAGTGCTTGAGAAACTACAAACAATACCAGAGATTATATTTACACTCACTTATATATATATATGAACATACATACATACATACATACATACATACATACATATATACATATACATACAAAAATTATACCATAATTTAAAAGCATATTTTCTTGTAGTAATTCTGGCTACTCATGATTTTAGAGCTCTGTGGAAAGTTGTCCATACACAATGCTGCTAATTACAAACTGGCCAACCCTACAATATGCTTTCAAAGTCACTGTTTCTTCCTCTCTTTCTGGTCCAGCCAAGAATCACACAGCCTGGCAGTTGATCCTTGTGGTTCTCTGCATCTGTGTGGTGTGGTCCAGTTCCACCTGATCCAGGCACCTTGATATCCTCTTAATCCTCCAATCCATGGATCTCACAGGTCATTCTCAGTCTCCTCTCTCCCTTCCTTTGTATTGGGGAGATATTCGTACCTTTATTGCCATGAAGATCTTAGCTTATCTTGATGATGAGGCTGGCTTTCCTTTCTAGAACATCTTTCAGGGGTTGGTTAAGCATCCATTTCATAGGAATCCGCCTCCTAAGGACCCATCTATTTCATTTTCCTTTGGGTAAGTTTTATGCTGTTTGAAAACAGTCACACCTGTAGAGCTTGTTTATTCAACATATTTCTTGAATGTCATTGGGTGAACTTAGCATGATTAGAAGGTGCTTGCAATGTATCGGAGAAACAAAAGGACCAACTATATAGAACAACAAACGGCTGACATGTACAATCAGCAATGCAGGATTCAATGTCAGCATAGTGGTTACCTTTTAAATAGCTGAGAATATTCTCAAGGAAAGGAAATTACTTTCAGAGATATTGGGAAACAAATGACATTTTCTTTTTTTCCCCTTCTTTTTTAAACTTTTTTAAAAAATTATATTTGTGTTTTAATTTTACACATCAGCCATGGGTTCCCCTGTCCTCCCCCTTCCACCCCCACCTTTCCCCCATCCCTTCCCCTCCATTTCCATCTCCTCCAGGGCCAAGACTCCCCTTGGGATTCATTTAAACCTGATGGATTCAGTACAGGCAGGTCCTGTCCCCTCTTTCCAGGCTGAGCAAGCCAGAAGGGCCTGGACAGATAATAATACAGACACTAAGAGACCAATGATGCCAGCTGAGACTAATATATTCAGCAAAACTTTCAATCATCATAGATGGAGTGAACAAGACCTTCCAAGATAAAACCAGATTTAAACAATACTTATCCACAAACCCAGCCCTACAGAAAGCACTAGAAGGAAAATTCCAAACTAAGGAAGGCAGATACACCCATAAAAACACAGGCAATAGATAACACCACAGCTGTAAACCTCAAAGAAGAGAAGTACACACACACTACCACCAAAAAAATAAAAATAATAACAGGAATGAACAATCACTGGTCATTAATATCCCTTAATATCAATGGACTTAATTAACCTATAAAAAAACACAGACTAACAGAATGGATACAAAAACAGGACCCATCTTTCTGCTGCATACAAGAAACACACCTCAAATTCAAAGATAGACACCTCCTAAGAATAAAAGACTGGGAAAGACTTTCCAATTAAATGGTCTTAAGAAGCAAGCTGGTGTAGACATCCTAATATCCAGCAAAATAGACTTCAAACTAAAATCAATCAAAAGAGATGATGAAGGACATTACATACTCATCACAGGAAAGATCCACCAAGATGAAGTCTCAATTCTGAACATTTGTGCCCCAAACACAAGGGCACCCACATATGTAAAAGAAACATTACTGAAGCTTAAATCACATATAAAACCCCACACATTAATAGTGGGAGACTTCACCACCCCAATTTCACCTCTGGACAGATTGGCCAAATTGAAACTTAACAGAGAAATAATGGTCTTAACTGATGTTATGGCTCAAATGGACTTAATCAATATCTACAGAACATTCCACCCAAACAAAAAAGAATATACCTTCTTCTCACCCCATGGAACCTTCTCTAAAATCGACCACATACTTGGCCACAAAGCAAATCTCAACAGATACAAGCCAATTGGAATGACCTCCTGTGTTCTATCAGACCACCATGGTTTAAAGTTAGATTTCAACAACAACAAAAAAACCTACAGAAATCCTACAATCTCATGGAAACTGAATAATGCTCAACTGAATCACCAATGGCTTAAGGAAGAAATGAAGAAAGAAATTAGAGACTTCCTAGAGATCAATGAAAATGAATACACCACATACCCAAACTTATGGGACACTATGAAAGCAGTGCTAAGAGGGAAATTCATAGCACTGAATGCCCACATAAAGAAGCTGGAGAAATCTCACGCTAGTGACTTGACAGCACACCTGAAAGCTCTTGAACAGGAAGAAGCAAAGTCTCCCAGAAGGAACAGACACCAGGAAATTATCAAATTGAGAGCTGAAATCAATAAAATAGAAATAAAGAGAAGAATACAAAGGATTATTGAGACATTTTCAATTCAGTCAGTGACATCCATGATACAGCCATGGTAGGATGGATCTAGAACATCTGAGTAGGCAGAAACTCAGTCCTTAAGCAGAGATGACTATGTAGAAATCTGAAAACAGATGTCACATACCTTTAAGAATGGACTACACTCTCTCTCTCACAAACAGAAACACACACACACACCAGTGAAATCTTGGCATTCTCTATTGATCTGGGGCTTTGGCACAGGGGTTAGTGCATTGCCCACTGTCAACTCCTCTGAGCCCCCATAATCTTTTTGTAATGACCCCAGGCAAGCTTCTGTCCTCAGAGCAGGGTCGAATCAATGGAGACAATCCCATCCCATTATGGAAATGAGTGGTTCTGCTTAATGTATGGGGTGTCCTCACAATTTACTGATCTGAACTAGAGCAACATCAAGCACTATTTTTCAATCCCTTTTATTAAATGTGCAAGGTCTGACTCAGCAAACTGCGGGGCCTTGCTGGCCTCTGGACCTGACTGATGGTGATAACTTCATTTATTAAGTTGATAGGCACAGTAGTGCTGCATCTCCACCCAGCCCCCATTTGGTTTCAATCTTACCCAGTCACTACCATAATATAGTTGAACAATTGGCCTACTCACAGCACACCTGGAGGAGCTGCTGATTTGAAATACATTCAGAACAGGAAGCCTGGGAGATTTTATCCATTTTGTTTTTACTCTCATCATCTTTTTATAAAAGAGTAGAAGATATGGTTTGGAGGGAGGAGGCTGCTCCACAGAGCAGAACAGCATAAGGGTCAAATGGTCTGTGTTCCCATCCCAACTGAAGTCATCATCATAATTATTTGCATAATTGATTGCACTGCTTCAATTCTCTAGTGCCACAATAACCAAGCTATCTGTTCTAAAACAACAACAACAAAATTCTTCTAGGATTAAAAAAATGGTTATGTACACTCAATTTTAAAACATTAAAGTTTATGCTACCCAGCTTGAGGAACTGAATTCAGTCTCTAGGGTCTACATGGTAGAAGGAGAGAACCAATGATTTCTGCAAGTAGTCCTCTGACTTCCACAGCCACCACATGGCATGTAAATGTACTCTCTCTCTCTCTCTCTCTCTCTCTCTCTCTCTCTCTCTCTCTCTCTCTCTCACACACACACACACACACACACACACACACACACACACACACACAAATGTAAAAGGTTTTAAAAAGAGAAGTTGAAGTTTATAATTCCAGAGTGATTTAAATCTTTTTCCCTTCCTTACTCTTACCCTCCTAGATGCAATCAGCCAGATTTGAGGTTGAGGGGCCTGGCCTAGGAAGAGAACAGGTAACCCTGTGACTTTCTTACTCCATTATTTTTGTTTGTTTGTTTTTATTAAGACAATTTTTTCATTCATTTTACACAACAATCAAAGATCCCCCTCTTCCCTCCTTCTGCCCTCACCATAGGTTCCCCTCTCAACCCATCCCCCCCCCCCTCCCACAAGAAGACAAGGCCTCCCATGTGGAGGAACATTCAGTAGAGGCAAGTACAAGTCCTTCCCCCTGCCTCAAGGCTGCATAAGGTGTCCCATTATAGGCAGTGGGCTCCACAAAGCCCTATCTGCACCAGAGATGGATTCTGATCTTACCGCCAGGGGGCACCCCAAGCAGATCAAGCTACACAACTGTCTCATCATGCAAAGGGCCTATGTAGGCTCTATAGCCATTGATCCAACTTTCATGAGTTCTATGAGCAAGTGTATCAGGATTATGATGGGGAAACATGCAGGGATGACCAAACCAAACTTAGAGGGAACTCTTAGTCCATTCTTTTGCCTTTCTGTGCTTAATTTCATGTGTATGGGGACCATGTAAGAGGAGTAGTGTGTGGAAGGAAAGCATACATATTGGTTTAATATATGTTGCTATTAGTTATCACTGGTTCCCTGGATTTAGGCTATGGAGACCCTGTATAGCTGACTTCCTAATGGTGTGAAGCTAGCACCTGAGAGCTCTTGGGTGGGGTTTCCTTCTGCAGAGATCCTTGATATATCTTCATACCTCAATTCATACCTAGAGCAATATATTTCAAAGCTTTTGGGATGCCTTCAACTACTGATCAGTTTGCCTTAGGAGAATGTTTAATTTTTTCCAAGGTCATCCTAGAGAAGGCCAGAGACAACAGGACAGTTTCTAGAGGTCAGGGTCCAGCTCAGAAACCCTGAGGACTTTGGGACCATGTCAACAATGCAAGGCCATCATGTTGCCTCTCTTTAGCTCCATTTCCCTCTGCTCAAAAGTTTGCAGGTCACATCAGAGGCACCAGTCCTTGCAACTCAGACATGTCTGATCTTCTTTCTGGTAGACATAGTTAACATTGAGGAACTTTTTTACTTGCCTATGCCTTGGGGAGAAGAGAAACTTCCATGCCATGTGTCTTCCTACCAGGCTGGTTATTTTTGACACCAAATTGATTGTTGACTCTTTTTCTAAAAGATTATTTTCCATTTGTGTATGGTGGTACCTGCCTTTAATCTGCACTTGATAAGTATAGCAAAATTTTTGTGAGTCTGAGGCCAGCATGGTCTATATAGCAATTTCTAGGCCAACTGGGACCTTGTCTTTTTTTTTTTTTAAAGTATTTTTGTCACTTAAAATGATATTCTGCTATAGTTATAGACTGGTGCCTAGCCAAATCATCATCAGAGAGGCTTCCTCTGACAGCTGATGGAAGCAGAAGCAGAGACCTACAGCCCAACATCAGAGGGAAGAAGGATTCTAAGAACTAAAGGGATCAAGGACACTAATAAATCTTGGCCCACAAAATCTGCAGGGCTCACAGGTGCTCACGGAGACTGAAGCAACCAATCACAGAGCCTGGGTGGGGCTTTACTAGGTCCTCTGCATATATGCTACAATTGTGTAGCTTGGGGGTTCGTGGGACCCCTAACAGTGGGTGTGGGGGTGCCTCTGATCTTTTGCCTTTGCTCTTGGGACCCTTTTCTTCCTGCATTACCTCATTCAGCCCTGATACGAGGATTTATACCTAGCCTTATTGTAACTTACTGTTTCATGTTCAGTTGATATTCTTGGGAGGCCTCTTTTTTTTTTTTTTTTTTTTCTGAAGGGCAGTGGAGGAGCAGTGGATCTGGGAGAGAGGGGGGTGGGGTGAAGGTAGACTGGAAGAAGTAGAGGGAAGGGAGACTGTAGTCAAGAGGTATTGTGTGAGAAAAGAATAAGTAAAAATAAAAAGGAAAAATTAATTAGATGACAAATAGGCTTTCATATCAATTTGGTTTGGTTGACTCTTCATTTGCACCCCAACCCCTCTCATGTCCCTTCTCTCTTTTCACGGTTGTGTCCTTTAATCCCATTCTATTCCACCTCCACTTTGTTGTATTGTCTTTCCCAACCCTCTCTCTTAAAGCCTCCCCCCAACCCCCACATCACATGACCTTTTTCTAGCATCATGGTGTTTATCCTTAGTTACTGCCACTGGAATCCTGAGAAGCCCCAAACAAACACACTTTCCCGTGTTGTTTACCTTGGTGGCTGGAAGATTCCTTTACAATATGGGTTATAGAGCATCTCTTAGACTTCTGCTTTAAATCTTAGGCACCAGTCTCAGCTTAATAGGAGATATTTTACTTCATATTCTTTTATGCTTAACTTTCATAAGCTTGGGGAAAATTTAAAAATTATATTTGGAAAAATGAAAGTGCCAAGAAGAACTATATAACAAAATGAATTTAAACGTCACTGCCTCTGCTGGAACCACTTCTGTGGAGCACCACTTGGGCAGATACAAGGTGTCATTGGGTGCCAGGCAACTTGGGTACAGCCCTTTCATCCTCGGTCAGGGTCCTGAGCTGCTCATTGATCTCGAGAGATTGTCCACGTGTTTTAGAATCTTCAGCATGTCACTGACTTTCTTGATACATCAGTTCCTTGTTGCACACAATTATATCCCTCCTTCACAGAGTCTTCACTGTTAATAAGATCACTTACGCTCACTGGGACAAGATCGATAAATGTCATTCTCCGCTCTGTTTTCTCATGTGGTGATACCAAAACTAAAAAGTAGATGCTCTGTAACACTTGAAACAGTAGAGAATGAAGGTCAGATGGAGGAGAAAGAATGTACAAGCATAAAAATGTTCTTGGTGGTCAACTGTGGCATAAGAATAATAATGTCAAACAATACATTCCTTAAGTTGTGTCCTGGAAACTCTAGGAGTCTATATTTGAAAGGTACATGGTCTAGTCTACCAGATTTCTTACCTTCCTTTCCTGGAGGTAAGAATACAAACCTGCTATCAGCAATAGTTTTAACTCATCTCTGAAACCATCTACACTATTGTTGAGTAATTATTGAATCACCAAGAAGCAGCTTTCCTTCCTTTTTAGCTTTATTTCTTTTTCTTCCCTTTAAAAAAAATGTCATAGCAAGTTTTTTTTGGAGCTGGAGTCCATAATCAGTACAGGAGAGGCAAGGCTGAGTTACCAGGAGGTGGATGTGGATGCTTCCATCTTTGCCTTCTGCTCTTGTATGGGATCCTGGTTTTAGTGTTGGGGCTCTAGGTTCCTTTACAAGTCATCACTGTGCTACTGTGATCCTGTTTCCAGGGCCATGTGAGCTCCAAGGATACTTTCTTCCTTTGTAGGGAAAAAGGAGCTGATGGATTCTTGAGCTTCTGCATGAGCATCCTGCGGCCACACAGCTCCTGTGTCTTTATGTCTTTAGTCATCTCTCTGAAATTTCTCCACAAGAAGAGCACACTAAAGCAAGTCATTTCTTCTCTATCTGTGAGGTTTTGTTCCTGATGAGGGGAAGGGGGTGTGAGTAGATGGTGAGCATCTGACTAGAGTGCAGGTGAGAGAGCTGGGTCTCATCCTGGATTTTCATGGCAGTCCTCTTCTGAAGGTGTTCCACAGTCCAGGTGCAGCTGCTATGCTGAAAACTCTCAAGTCTCGGGGAAAACATGGTCAACACCTCTAAGGAGGAGGGAGCATGCCATCTTCAAAATATATTACTTCCTCCCCTGAAAGATGACTTCTCTTTCTTTTGAAATGTGTAAATAATTAGATTTTTAAAAGATAAAAGTACATATGCGACCATCGTGAAAAAGAAATACAAAAGAATAAGAATAAAAAAAGGAAAGCAGAAAACATAGTAATTTTACTGTCTTTGTTAGGTGCTGTTGCAGCAGAATAACTCAGACCGGGGAATTTATAGTGAGTGGAAATTTACTGGCTCAAGATTCTGTGGTTAGTGAAAGTTGTGTACCATCAAGGAGCTGGCAATGGCCATGGCCTTGTTGGTGTATTATAGTATTGCAGGAGACAGAAAGGAAAGAAGAAAGGATGGGAGAAGAGAGCAAATGCAAGCTAGAAAGGGAGTAAGGAGAGAGAGAGAGAGAGAGAGAGAGAGAGAGAGAGAGAGAGAGAGAGAATATACTGAATGTGTTTCCTATAAGGAGCCCGCTTCAGAGCTAACAGCCTTCATTTACTCATGAGTGAGCCTGTGTACTCTGACCATCTTCCACTAGCCCCTGCTCCTAGTACTGATGAATTTGTAATTTAGTAACACGAAATTAGGGGGATACATTCAAACCATAGGACCTTCCACCTAGCTTCTGGTGAATAACTACTTTTTAATTCAGTTTTTCTACTTTGAACTAACCTCTTATGGGTCCATCAGCTCTCCACTGGTCCTTGACCTGGAGAGCCAGGACCATATTGGATTTGTTTATTGATTAGTAATCATATCTGCTTTATTGAGCATTTTCTGTGTGACAGCCTTTATTTTTGGCATCTAGCAAGTATGAGTTGGTTTAATTTTGACACCAGAATAGCATTGTGAGTTGAACATTAGCACTGTATCTGGTTAAGGATGATGATGCAGGAGGCTTGTGAAGTCAAATAGGATAGCCTGCTTCCAATAGCTCCTAAGTGAGGGAGGTTGGAATTTACAGAGCCTGGCCTGTGTTCGCAAGCTTAACCATGACACTTGCCTGCTGTGCTTGACTGCAATAAAGTGCACTAGCCATGATCTATTACCATGCATGGATGATATCAGAAGGATTAGGATATAGAACCATTTCTCACCCTTTCAGAGGACTATGCAGACCACAGATCCCTAACCCTTAATTCACGCTTGTTTTGTCTAAGCCTTGCTCAGATTCCTTCCCTTTTGTAGGCTAAGGAGCCTATATTGACAGTGAAGACATGATTAAAATTATAAGTGTCATGGCTATGCAGTCTTTGTGGGACTCTAGCCTGGGCGATTGACAATGTTTACAAACAGTAAAATATTGATTTTGATTCAAGAAATGAGACTGCACACCGCCACACAGTCAGTAAATGCCCCTTTTGCTCAAATGAGTGCAAAGTCATGATCAGGTCCAGACATTTAAGTTCCTATATTAAAGAGAGAAATACAGAGACAAGTCTAATACATGCTTGCTTCTGTCATTTCACTTTGACTCTAATTTTGCAAGTTCAACAACAGAAGATCCATTAGAGTTTCTCTTTTCAATCAATATGCAATATATTGTCAGTCTAGACGACCCAAAATGACTCATATAAAATATCAGCACATTGCGTTTTCATTATGTAAATGGAACTCTGCAAGAGAATTAATTGATTATTCGGTTACAATGGATCAGGCTCAAATGTCTTAGTGAGATAGAGGGAAACTTATCAAGCCTCTCTGGTGGCCATAACTTAAAAAGGAACATGGGGGAGAGAAAGAAAGAGAGAGTTTGAGAGAGACAGAGACAGAGAGACACAGAGAGAGACATACATAGAGAGGGGTGGGGGAGAGAAGCAAATACACATTTCACTTTCATTGGCAGCTTGGGCAAAACCTATGAAATGTTGAGAGAGGGAAGAAATCCATTACCAAGTTTATTAGTGATGGAGTGTCGAGAGTTATTAGGCTAGTTACTGTTTGGGGATCAACATTTTTAAAAACCACACAAACAAAACTGTGATATAGGCAGTGAGCGTCCTCTGGGTCTTTCCCCAGACTCCCTCTGCCTCCAAGCCATTCACACCTAGGCCATATATAATTACAGCAGGATTGTTTAAGTAATATCCAGACCTACTTCTTTTTCCTGGTGTGAGTAGAGGTTGGGGAATGAGGGAGAGATTTTATCATTATTTTCATGACAGAATGGAAAAGAGGTATGAGAAGCAAGGGCAAGTGGTTTCTGCTGCCTCCCTCCCTTTCTGAGCATCAAAAGAAACAGAAAACAGAGGGTTCATTGCAACCATTGGTGTACCTTTGGTTGGTTGTAAGCCAGTGTCTTCAGTCCTGTTTGAAAAGAAATATCCAACAACTGTGAATATACTGGGTTCTTCCCCAGGTCAGAGCCTGTGCCATACTTACCCAGCAATGTGGCTTCCCTGTCCAGAGGTCCTTGGTCTGGACCATAGGGGATCTCCAGAGAGGACTTGGAGCTATTTGGTAGTGACCTGTGTGGTGACAATGGTACCGAGAGGTGTGTTTCATTTTTCCCAAAATGCTGGTGAATGGAAACAGGATTGTTATGGCAGAACAATATTTCTTTGATTCAAAATAAAGTTTTTAAAAGCAACAAGAATGACCCAAATAAAATCCTCCCATCTCCCTCTTTTTTTTTTTTTTGCCTTCCTTTTTTTCATTTCATTTTTTTCTTCTTGTAAAGTTCTAGAGGCAAGTTCCAAAGTACTGGAAGCTGTGTGAGCACCAAGAAGGAGCATCTGGTAACTAAAGTGGCCATTTTGGCAAGCAGTCACCTTCTCTTGTAACTAAAGGCCTTGCATACTGAACAAGCCAAATCAAGCCAGATGACTTTATTACTGTACACTTACTTTGCATATAATCCACATTTCACTGATGAAAGCTAGGGGAGCTTACTTGGTGATCAGCTGTTTAGTGAAGTTAGTCTGGCTTTCACATGGAGGTTCACATAATGCTCTCATTTCTTATTGCTGGTATAAGAAACTAACACCCAGTGGCTTGGATGTCCGACATGGCTGTACTAAAATCACAATGTCAGCAAAAGTATTTATTTTGGAAACTTTAGAAGAGGAAGAGGAAGAAGAAGAAGGAGGAGGAAGAAGAAGAAGAAGAAGAAGAAGAAGAAGAAGAAGAAGAAGAAGAAGAAGAAGAAGAAGAAGACGACGACGAAGAAAATCTATTTTCTTGTCACTTCTGTGTTGGCTGTCTATATTCTTTGCCTGTGTTCCCTTTCAAAGTTCAAAGCCAAAGCCAGACAATGGCTGGTTGAGTCTCTCTCATGTTGGATCACTCTGACACAGACTCGTTTGACCATTTTGTTTTTGTGCCCCCCTAAACAATGCAAGGCAACTTCTTTGGGTCAAAGTCAGCTGTTTAGCAGCCTCAGTATTTCTTGCCATTTTGCATACTGTCTTCAAAGTTGTGAGTATTCTAATGGAGACATCATGGGTGGACATTTCTCTACCAGTCATAGATACAGAGCAGAGATGACTCTGGTTCTTTTATGATGATGTCCATAGGGCTCTTTGGATGTGCAGTGTGCATTCATAATGAAGATTTGAAATGCTGATGTTCAGAATTACTGGGTCACTTATAAATATGAAAACATGAGTCCACTGGGTAAGTAGTGTTTTAGATGTATATAAACCAATATCACAGCTGTCAAAAGCTAGTAGTAACTCCCATATAATGTGTCCCTGTTTCTGAGATGTGTGCTCTCAGGATGGACAATCACTTGATGAAATGCTCTAGAGAGAATACCCACATTGAGTTGGAGGAGGTCCTTCTTAAAAGTCTATCTTTTGGGGTCTTCATGCTACAGCAATGATAGGGTTCAAGAACTCTTTCTATTTTGTTATTGGTCTCTATTTTTCACAAGAGTAGTTCTTGTCCCTGGCCAATACCCATCAGATGGCATGACTGTGGTGACAGAGGAAGGCAGATTATTATTGGTTTGAGAATGGAGTTGACTTTCCAGCAGGCTGTGTGGTTGGGATGAGGAGGGAGATCTGATGTGACAAATGTCAACTCTGTGTTCTCATGTTTTACCCATCTGGAAGTCACCCTCAAATATGGACAAAACTCTCAAGAAAACACAGATATTAGATAGTCTACAAATCAACTAGATAACTAGGTTGATCCCTAAAATGAGTAAAAGCCATGAGATGTGTGCTGTCCTCCATACTCCAATATCCCTATACACAATACCTTCCCAAGTTTCCAGAAGTCTTTAAGATGATTCAATCCAGTCTAGAACACTGGAGACTCAGAACCAGGCTTAACCTCTGAGGGAACACCAGAAGGTAAGTTCCAGCAGGCTGCTAGTCCTGTGACTTGGGCCAAAGCAGCAAGAACCAGTGTTCATCTGAAGGAGGGGCTCCACACACCTTGTAGTGGGTCCCTCTCTGAGTTGACTGGCAGAATTATCTAAGTGGAAGCACTCCTAAATATAGCTGGGGCTGTAGCTTCTGTTGCCTGATATACAGGAATCTCCAATAGGTCCTCAAGAAAAGACTAGTGAAAACTTGTGAAGCTACCATGGTCCATCAGTGGGAGTCTGGCTGGACCATACTATAATATAGTCTCACTGAGGAGTGACTCTTAGTGCATTTTGAAATGAAAATGTGTTGAGAGTAGTGGGGAGGCTTTGATTATCACCATAACTTTGGTAAGTGGCATTGTTGACCTTTGGGTGGATGATAGAAAGGATGATGAAATCCTGGGGTGAATGAAACAGTCCACACCATAGGAACTCTGTTTCACTGAGGATGACAGTGCTTCACCTGTCCCTCATGATAAGCACAGCTATACCAGCCCATTTTCTGGGGATTCAGACACTACATGCTCAGGAGTCTTCAGGGCCAGGCTGTTATCTCAATGACTAAAGTAACTGTGATGGGACTGAGATCAGCTTGGACACTGTCCTGCTTTACGCTTTACCACAGAGTGCTCTGGTGGTTCAAAAGGAGCAAAATATCTATATTTTGTGTAAAATCTCCAATATTCAAACATTGATCATAAATCTCAGCTGTCAAACCATTACATTTGCTAAATAAGATAAATTGGGAGAGTATTGTCCTGGATTACCTGGAAGTCCATGGGTTTGTTGCCGATTTTGATCATGGCTTGGTGTGATGGTTAATAGTAACTGTCAACAGTATCTAGAGTCACATAGGAGACAAGACTCTGGACATGCCAATGAGGGAGTATCTAGATCAGGTTAACTGAGGTGAGAAGATGCACCCTATGAGTCCACAAAGTGGGGCAGTATCATTCCATGGTATGGGATCCTGCACTGCCAAAATAAAATAAAAGGAAGTGAGCTGAGCTGAGCACCAGGATTCATCTCTTTCTGTTTCTAGACTGCGGATGCAGTGTGACCAGCAGCCTCACACTTCTGCTGCCATACCTTACCTCACAACGGATTAAGTAACTGGAAGTAAGTGAGCATGGCAGCCCTGTAAATTCCAACATGCTGGAGGCGAAGACAGGGGATGCCTGCAAGCTGGCTAGATAGACTAGTTGAAGCATTCAGCTCTGGGTTCTGTGAGAGACCTTGTCTTTGGAAGTACATTGGAGAGATCTACAGGAATATACATGAAGTTGACAGTTGACCTCTGGTTTCCACAGGTGTGTGTCTACAGGCCAAACCAGCCCCCACTACCTCCCCCACCAACACACAGACACAAGCAAACAAACAAACAAACAAAAATATTTGTCCTGGTTAGATATTTGTCAACCTGACATAGCTGGAGTCATTTGAGAAAAGGGAACTTCAACTGAGAAAATCTCCTGATTATATTGGTCTGTGGAAAAGTCTGTGGGACATCTTCATTATTGATTGATGTGGGAAAGCCTAGCCTATTGTGGGTGGTGACAACCCTTGCCTTGGGTTATTTAAGAAAGCAGGTTAAATGAACCAGTAAGCAATATTTCTCTATCACCTTTGCTTCAGTTCCAGCTTCCAGGTTCCTATCTTGAGTTCCTGCTCTGACTTCCCTTAGTAATGAAGTGACCTTAGAGTTGAAGGCTGAAATAAACCCTTTCCTCCCCAAGTTGCTTTTGACCATGTTGTTTTATCACAGTAATTGCAACCCCAACCACAGCATTCCATAAGCAAGACTAACAAATACATTCCTGTATGTCTTACCACTTATAATCTTTCCCATTATCCATCCACTGCCATGGCCAATAGATGAAGCTGTGGTCTGAACAGTTTAATAGTTTTGTGGTTCAGAAGGTAAAAACAATGGTGGTAAAATAATATAGGAGAGTGGCTGATGCCATGTACTGAAACGTTAACTTAAGGTGTGGACTTACAAAGTGACTGTATATCACACTGACTGACATCTTTTTGGACCAATTGAGACAATTCTATGTCTTGTGGACTTGGCTGCAGTAGTTGAATTCATTGATCCAGCACAGTCAGGCAGTTTCCTGGAAGCAGCTCCACTACAATGGGCTTAGTGCAGGTAGGGATGAATGAACAGTCATCCTCCTTCCAGTGGCATGGAGTAGTGTATTGGTGGAAGTATTAAGGCAACTCTATGTAGTTAAAAGGGAGGTTTATTTGGGGGTTTTACTTATAACAAGTAAAGGGGTTGGTTACAGGATCCGGGAGAGGTGAAGTGCAGTCCAGCAGTGTTTTCTGGAGAACTCTGCTGGGTCTACCATCCAATATCCAGGATTACTAGGAATCAAGAGGCCAGCACATCTGGATCTCAGGTCTTAAGGGCTCCCATCTCAGCCCTGCCTCAGGGGCAGACCATAGGTAGGCATGACAGTTACCGGAAGCCTCAGTGGGAGTAGTACTTCCAGGTCAAAGCGGGAACAGCCACTCACTACAGCAGTGGCTTCCAATTCCCTTTACTTTTATGCACGTGTAAGGTTTTTTTTTTTTTTAACTATCAGTTACACTAAGATATGTCACTCTTCTAAGCCATATGTGGTCATGAACACTTGACAACGAGAACACGCTCCACTATTTGGGGACTGAGACAGGAAGATTATGAGTTCTAAGCCAGTCAGGGATACACTGGCTCAGGATAAACATAAATCAATAAATAAAACATACAAGCCCATATGTAAAACACATGATGTTAGCTTATAAAAAATGATTGCATTGTCCATTATAATATTTACACCTAACTGAAGACATACTATTTACTCTTATTATATGGAGTTATCATGGTTTAGGTTCAGTTATCAAACTGATACACCTGAACATCAACAGAGGAATTGCCTCCATTACATTGGCCCGTGGGCATGTCTGGGATTGCTGATTGATACAGCCCACAATGGGCAATGCCACCCTTAGGCAAATGGGCCTGAGCTGTATAAGAAAAAGAGTTGAATATAAGCCTAGAAGCCAGCCAGTAAGCAGCATTCTGCCCTGGTCTCTGATTCAGTTCCTGCCTCCAGGTTCCTGCCTTGAGTTCTTGCCTTGGTTTTTCTTGATGAGGAAAGCCTTGTGAGCTGTAAGCTGAAGTATAACCTTGCCCTGTCATGTTGCTTTTGGTCATGGTGTCTGTCCATCACAGCAATGAAGAACAAACTAAAACAAGGATGCATTTTGCTAATTATTGTTTGAATCTATTTCATTGTTTCAAATTCTAGCTGTGGCAAATGAACAGATTTTGTGACTCCTTGGTGGGCTTTGATTGTAGATTTTTAGCTTTATTGAAGTATAATTGATAAGTCAAATTACATTCGATATAGGCTTTTAAAATATTTATTTCAATAATTAATTGCTATTTATATATTTATCGGTTTTTCTAATAACAGTCCCCGCAGACTGTTCTCAAAACACTGTTTAGCTGAGGATGACCTTAGTCCAGTGATCCTCCTGCCTCTACCTGCTGAGTGCTACCACAGCTGACAAGAATTTAAGGTTTATAACATTGGGATTTCATGAACATATGCACTGTGAAGTGACCACCACAAGAGAATTGTTTAACAGTTTTTATCTCTTCTAGTTCATGTGTGTGTGCACAAGGGAGCACGTAAGACCCACCTATCAGTTTCAAGTGCACAGCACTGTGTTGTCAACAACCACTCTGTGCTCTGCTTTTGGGACTTCATCAGATTCCATACATCGGTGATCCCAGAGAGCACTCATTGTTGCCTATCTGACTGATTTCCTCTTCTATGTTGCCCCTTAGGTGCAAACATTTATAAATGACAAGACCATCTTATTTTTATGGCTGAATAATATTCCCCTGAATCCATCACACTGTGTAAATCTAGTCATCCATCACTATATACAGAGGTTGTTTTGAGTTTGGGCTATCGTGAATAATAATGCAGCACACAGAAGAATATGGGTATCTCTTGGAGATCCTGATTTTGTTTCTGGGGTTATTTTATCTGTGAAGTTCTAACCCATAGCATGAAGAACATAGTAAATCCAACTGTGCTATACACACAATTGCTAAATATACAAGAGTCTAATGAATTCAGGTGTGGACATGTGTTGGGTTCGTTGAACATCAGCAACAGAACACCACCCAGCAAGGTCATACAGTGAAGTAAGAAGAATATAGGCTGTGGAGTGAAGTGTCTGAATTTAGATCCAACTCTTTTGTTACTCATTAAGTATGACTGCAGTTTTGGGAAATGTATGTGTATGTTATGAGTTTCTTTCTGGCTTGGAAGTAAGATAATAATACCTACTTTACAAAGAGTTGCCATGAGAATTATGTGAAATAATATATTCAGATTATTTAATGCATTCTTCATGTAAATTAAATAGAAGATTCTGCAATCCCAGAAAATGCTGCCTATAACAGCACTGTCCAGTATAGATACACTGTGAGCCATGGAAGGACTTTAAAATTTTCTAGAGCAACCATATTTAGCTTGAGCTCAGGAAGTCCTGTGGAGGAGGGGAAGGGAAGATCAGAGGAACCAGAGGGGTCAGGGACACCATGAAAGCACCATCCACAGAATCAATTGACTGGGACTCATGGGGGCTTGCAGAGATCAGGGAGCCTGTAGGGGTCTGATCATTATCCTCTGCATATATTTTATGGCTGAGTAACCTGGTGTTCTTGTGGGATTCCTAACAGTGGGGGGAGGGGTGGACAGATTCTGACTCTTTTGCCTACTGGTAGGACCCTTTCCCTCATACTGGATTGCCTCATCCAGCCTTGATGTGATGTGTGTACCTGGTCTTATTGTAGCATGTTATGCCATGTTTGTTTGATGTTCCTGGGATGCCTGCTCTTTTCTGAGAAGGGCTGGGAGGGTAGGTCTTGAGAGAGAGGAGGTAGAGATGATAGACTGGTGGGAGAGGAGAGAGGGGAAACTATTGTTAGGATGTAGTATATGAGAGAATAATATCAATAAAAAAGAATTAAAATAAGTAAGCAAAATTAACTTTACTTCACATAGAAAAAAAAAGTACTGCAGCATGTAAGTGATTATTCACATTTGCTTCCCATGAAGAAACTTTGAAATTCTATGCACATTTTATAGCAAGAAAAGGCTTTAATTTAGATGTTAAATTTTTATCAGAAATAAGTTTATTCAGATTTCATAAAAGATACAAGAGCATTCAAAATGCCAATGTTTACAAATGTTCTTAACTGATTGCTAGGTATAAAACTATCAGGGTCAGCAAGAAGGCTCAGCATATTCACAATGGAAAGAGAGTAGCAACTCTTACAAACTCTTCTTTGATTTCTACCCATGCACTGTAATATATGCCCTGACTCCCACCACATAAAAGTTTTAAAAACTACCAATTTGTAATGCCAGTTCATTAAAATCTAATTCTTCAATACCGCTGATCACAATTTTGGTGTGTGGCAACAGTCAGATTGATTTCTGGCCAACCATTGGGCATGCAGGCAAATAGAGGAAGTGTCTTTTAACCTCCACATAAGAAGGAGACCACTTAGAATTCTTCTAGAGGCTCCAGGGAAGATGCCCCCAACAAAGCAAGCTTAAAAGGCATGGTTTGTAAAAGATTTAGAAACTGTCATTTTCTATAAAGACCCCAGGAACAGACGGCAGGGATTAAAAAGGGGTCTACAATCTTTTTCACCAGCCAACAAGTTGTCTTTTTCTAGCAAAATAAATGCATAAGCGAGCGGAGGGTCAGGAAAACAATATGGCCCAAACTTCAGTGATTCTTCTCTGGAATAGAGACCAAAAACACAACCATGAAAACTGAAGTAAGGACCTGGCTTATTGGGTTGTTGACAGGAATGGAGTACATGGGAAGTGTGGCTGAAGAGGCATCTATATATTGATAGTGACTAGAGATCATCAGAGATGGGAAGAAAATACTTAGAGGTGCTGTGGAATAATCCTTCTGTATACTGTGAATACATATTACTCTCATTGGTTAATAAAAAGCTGACAGAGCAGTAGTGAGGCAGGAAGTATAGGTAAGAAGGCCACATAGAGAGGGTTCTGGGAGAAGGAAGGGCAGAGGCAAGGGAATTGCCAGGAACTACAGAGGGAGCAGGACATGCTGGAGGACATGTAAAGCCATGAGCCATATCCAGAATGTAGATTAATAGAAATAGGTTAATTTAAGTTGAAAGAGATAGTTAGTAATAAGCCCGAAATATCAGCTGAGCATTTATAAGTAATATTAACCCCTGTGTGGTAATTTGGAAGCAGATGCTGGGACACAAAATTCCACCCACATAGAGGAATCTGGGTGGATCATGATAGTGGGAGTCAAAGGATTAAATGCAAGAAAAGAAAACATGAAGCAAACACAGTGCAGAGATGTTTCTGTGTGCAAGAGCTATCAGTATGAGAATCTCTAAGGAAGTGCTAGAAAGACTTGGGTCTAAGCCATTAAAATTTAGCCTTTGCAAACAGGGGAAGCAAGGGATCTGTCTGTTCCCACTCTCAAAGAGAAAACAGAGTAAAGCATTAAAAAAATGAAATATATAATTTTTCTAGATGAGGCAACCATAATTTTATGAGAAAACTAAACTGAATTCTATCTCACCATAGACCTGGAACCTTTGGATCCTTATTGTCAGACTAATGTTCAGTCTATTATTTTCCAAAAAAGAAAAATAAAATGGGAAAGTTAGAAAATACATAAACCATCAGTGGATTAGATCTTTTATAATTTCTTGAGAAATGTGAAAATTTTCATAGGCTAGGATAAGCAATAGGATAGGAAGCCTTGTTGTGACTATTTAATGCTCAAGGGTATGGCCAGTCTATGTGGCTGCTGAACCCTTCACGTGGCCTAGTCTGAACTGAGCTTTGCTTTAAGTATGAAATACCTGTCAAGTATCAAAAAAAAAAAAAAAAAAAGTGAGTTGGTGAGTTGGTCTTACTCTCATTACATAGCTGTGCGTTAAAAATACATGTTGTACTGAGTGCATGTTGAGACCAAAGATTTTTAGTTTTGCTGAAATTTAAAATATGTATTAGTAAATATATTTAAGGCATATTTAATATGCATATATATGTATGGTTAGCAGAATGTTCATGTGAATAGCTCTATTCTATTTCTGTTAGTCTAAGCGGATAAAGATGTCCTGAACACAAAAGGAGGAGCCTGCCTGATGCCTGCTGTCTAAAGTACAAATTAAACTCTTTGGCTTTCATGAGGTTTGAGCATGCCTTTAAGAGCTAAAATTCAGGTTAATAAATAGCCCATGAAAATTAGCATCCATTCGAAATGATTAAGGAGGAAAAACCAAGCCATTCTATTGCATTGTTCTCTATTCTTCTGATTGCCTAATGAATTAAAGAGCCTGGAAACCCTGGTGTGCTTAGACATAGTCCTCCCCTATTTCTTCTCTACAGCAGCATTGTGTTGTAATGAAGACTATGAAAAAAGCATTTTGGAAAATAGCCTCCGATATGAAGCGGCCATCAATATGCATGTTATAAGTGATCGAGTTCGAGAGATGCGTAAGAGAGGTCCAAATAGGTTTGGCCTGCTTAAACACATGCTTTCTGCTCACCCGCCAACAAATCGCTTCTATATATTACATAAGACTAAATTAATACCTACACGAAGACAGTTTATTGTGGATGATGGATCATGGGTCTGCTACTCATACATCCAGAACAGAGCCCTGGAAATCACATCATCATTGCATTCCCACGGAAAGAAATGATTGCCACATCCAGGCATGTTTATCACAGAGAAAGGCCGATCTGGGCCCATCCACTTGCTGAGGGAATACTGCCGCCTGACATGATGAGTGCTCAAAGGGCAGGCCTTGTGTTGACTGCCAGATGCCAGTAGGAAGGCTGTTTCATTCCAGGTCTTTTTGGAGATGATGAAGAATGATAGGCTCTATCTTATGGTTTGTGTTTGTTCAGTTTCTGGAGCCGAAGATGAGTGTCATTTTAATAATGGTTTTCTAAGTAGTATCCACTCTTCTTTGAAGTCAACAGTTTCCCAAGGAATGAAGCCCTTACACATACTGTGGGCAATGGTACAGATAGACGCCCCCAACCCCAAAGATAAAAGTCCCAGAATAAATGTAAGAGTGGAATGAAGGCCAGAATAACCCAAAAGAATGGGTACCTTGGCCTCTCTCCTGACAAACTTCTCAGGCTGCATCAGCAATAGTCAAGAGCAATCGATACTTATGAAACAGCAATGCAGCCACCATCATAGACAGAGCAGAGTTGGAGTGCTATTACCATAAGTGGCTGAGTCGTTGATGTGAATGTATATGTCATCTTGCATATCATTTGCATGTTATTTGGTGCAGGCTTGCCAATAAATAAACACAATTTATCAACTTGCACAGCCTCCTCTGACCCTTGGAAGTATGCATGCAGGAAAATACACCAGATCTGCAAAGAATGGCTATTTGTTTAGCATTAAAAATTAAATGAGTAGTTGAGGCCAAAAGAGTAAGTTTCTAATTTTAATGCTTTCAACCAGATAGTGTGCTCCTAGTGGGTAAGTCTATGTAGTGAATAATTTTAAGTTCTATATAATAGCTGTGTGTGTGTGTGTGTGTGTGTGTGTGTGTGTGTGTGTGTGTGTGTGTAGCATTAATAAAAACAAACCTGGAGCCAGGTATTGGGGTGAATGCTGAAAGATCAGAGAAGCAGAACAAGCCACAGCCACCTCACCTTGCCAATTCCTCAGCTGATCCTGTTTTCTCAGACTGGAAGCTTCTGAGTTCTCATCCAAATGGATCTCAGCTGAACTGCTGCTAGAAGCCTAAAGCTTAACCAGCTCTAGTTCCTGGTCCTCACACCTTATATACCTTTCTGCTTCCTGCTATCACTTCCTAGGATTAAAGGCTGTTGTTACCACACCAGGCTTTTTACAGTGTGGCTTTAAACTCACAGAGATCCAGATGGATCTCTGCCTCTGGAATGCTAGGATTAAAGGCGTGTGTGCCACCAATTTCTGGCCTCTCTATATAGTGGCTGTTCTGTTCTCTGACCCCAGATAAGTTTATTAGGGTACACAATATTTTGGGGAACACAATATCACCATGTATGTGTGTGTGTGTGTGTGTGTGTGTGTGTGTGTGTGTGTGTGTATTTTGCTGCTCCTTTTAAAAAATATTTATTTTACTTTTATTTATGTGTATGTGTGCCTGTGTACAGTATGTACATATATGTGCAGGTCCCTGCAGAGGCCAGAAGAGGGTGTCAGATCTCCTGGAGCAAGAACTACAGGTGATTGTAAGTAGCTCAGTGTAGGTACTGGGAACTGAATTCTGCTCCTCTGCAAAAGCAGCATGCACCTTTAACCTCTGTGCCGTCTTTCCACCCCCTTGCGGTCTCACTACTCTTGTGTGTATATATTTCCATACATATGTCCCTTTATTACTCAATCACAGTTATTGATATATTCTCCATGTCAGGTAAAGTATCAAGTGCTTTACATGTACTTTAACTTGTCTCTTCATAAGAATGGTCTAGTGTGGCAGATGGTGAAATCAATCTGTAAATACTTGGGAAAGTCTTTAAGACACACATGAGGGAAAAGATGTAAAATTTGCATTTGAACTCAAGTCCTTGTGACTCAGAGCATGATATTTTAACACCTTAACAGTTAATCCTAGGAATGAGTGATGAAGACTAATGTTGAATTTGTGCCAAAAGATATGAAAAAGCAATTTTTTTTAGCTTGCCATACTATATTGGTTGATGCCGGCTTTGTGGATACAGAAGCTTATAATATTTAGAGAATACTGTAAATTTCCAAAATTAAAAATAGAACTTTAGGTATAAAAGCAAATATTTGCTTAGAATGACCAAATAAATCATAACATTAAATTTCATCAGCATTAGGAAATGTGGAAATAGGATTGATTAGTTGGCAGGTATATTTCTGTAATACTTTTTTCTTTAAACTCTTTGATTGAAAGTCTTTGATCATTTCTTCATATGTAAACAATTTTTATGAAAGCTTATACCCAAGAAACAAAAAGATAATTGGTCATTTTTCTATCATCTTTGGTTGATTATATTTTTTTGGGGGGTGTTTTGGTTACCTTATTGTGTCCAAGATTCCTGAGAAAGCATTAAATGGAAGAGTCATTCATTCTGGCCCATGGTTTTCAGGTTTCAGAGTTGTCATTCCACTGTGACAGCAAGATGGAGTGACAGAGAGCTAGAAAGAGAGCTGGGTAGAACAGAGCGATTTATGTCACAGTGCAGCAAATAGAAAGGGGAACTCTAAAAATGGACCAGGCATCCCATACCACCAAAGACCTGTTCCCAGTAATCTGACTCCCCAAGACATATCCTACCTCCTAACATTTCTAGAGCTTTACAAAATAGTGCCACACATTGGGAACCAGACTTTCAATGCAGTAAACTGGGGACATTTCATATTCAAATCATAACAGATGATTAAGGCATGGAAACTTTTGCAAAGACACATTCACTGTTCATAGTGTTGGTACAGGTTTATGTCTTCAAAAATGTAGATTCCAGAGTGGTGAGACAATGATAACCTCTGCCCTCAATCACATCTGCTTGAGACTTGCACAGACTTCCATCTTAACAAAATGACCCTCGCGAGGATTGGAACATTTGTTTACAAATTTTTACATATGAGTATTGGAAGGCTTTACTGAGAATAGCTTCTGACTTGGAACATTTCAAATCTTGTCTCTTCCTATTGCTCATCTAGCCCTGGCACAGAGTACCAAACAAACGATTCATTATTTCATCTAGCCTTCCATCCTGCATCTCATTTCATTAACAAGCAGGTCAGCACAGAGAGCTACAGGGGTATTCCTGGAAGCTGTTCTTACCCTGTGATGGTTAGCAATACATTAACTGCATATGGAGCTGACTGCAAATGACATTAATCTGTTCCATGGAGTCAAAATTAATCTAAGTTTGAATAGATCCCAATGCAATAACCTGAGTCTACCAAGTTACAACAGTCTGTCCAGTGCCACCCACTAGAAATGGAAGTGGAAAGCAGAATAAACTTGAATGCTGTATGTTCAACTATTGTGTTTGTGCATAACCTTATCACTAGTTGAAAATCATTATTAGAACTCTTCCAAAGGATCCTGGAAATAACTGTGCAAGGAAGTCCTACAGATAACCATTTTATAGCTTCTTAGAATATCTGTGTGTTTTCTGCACAGTTTCAGAAATAGTAAGGACCTATTTAGTTCGTTCTTACTGTTCAGAGTTCTTTGAATCCATGACCATAGGCAGAAGCTATGTGGCTTATCACAGCCCCCCACCCCCAAATGTATCTCCATCACCCAGCCAACCATGGCGTATGACATAATTATTTAGTGACTTATTTCCTTTGAATAGTTCTATCCCCATTTCTTTTTTTCTCCTTTTTTTATTTATTATATTTGTATTTTAATTTTACACATCAGCCATGGGTTCCCCTGGCTTCCCCTCTCCTGCCCCCCCCCCCACCTTCCCCCCAGCCCCTCCCCTCCATTCCCATCTCCTCCAGGGCCAAGACTCCCCTGGGGATTCAATTCAACCTGGTGGATTCAGTACAGGCAGGTCCAGTCCCCTCCTTCCAGGCTAAGCAAAGTGTCCCCGTGTAAGCCCAAGTTTCCAAACAGCCAGCTCATGCACTAAGGATAGGTCCGGATCCCACTGCCTGAGTGCCTCCCAATCAGTTCAAGCTATTCAATTGTCTCACTTATCCAGAGGGTCTGATCCAGCTGGGGGCTCCACAGCCTTTGGTTCATAATTCATGTGTTTCCATTAGGTTGGCTATTTGTCCCTGTGCTTTTCCAATCTTGGTCTCAACAATTCACACTCTTACAGTCCCTCCTCTTTCTCAACAAGTGGACTGCTGGAGCTCCACCTGGGGCCTGGATGAGGATCTCTGCACCGACTTCCATTAGTTATTGGATGAGAGTTCCAGCACGACAGTTAGGGTGTTTGGCCGTCTGATCACCAGACTAGGTCAGATCAGGCTTTCTCTCGACCATTGCCAGCAGTATACACAGGATATATCATTGTGGATTTCTGGGGACCTCTCCAGCACTCTGCCTATTCCTGTTCTCATGTGGTCATCATTTATCATGGTCTGTTATTCCTCATTCTCCCTTTCTGTTCTTGATCCAGCTGGGATCTCCTGCTCCCCTAAGCTCTCTTTCTATTTATGCAATATACATCAATGGTTCTAAAACTTTTTAGCATTATGATACATGAATACATCTTGTAGACTATACTAATGCTCAGGTATTGTTGACAGTAGGCCTTTGACCCTACTGTTAGAGTAAATGGAAAAATTTTACCACATCCATCACTTTTCTTACTTTTGTATGCCTATTATAACTAGTGATAGTGATTATCCAGTTATGTTCATATTTGAATGTTATGTTTATTTTTCTGTTTACTATTATACTAAATAACATTTTAATTTATTGCTACATATATTACTTGAGTATTATATTTTATTATATTATAATAGAACCTACATACATTTGAATGCAGGAATGTGTGTGTGTGTGTGTGTGTGTGTGTGTGTGTTTGTGTGTGTATGTAGACTTATTTACTTATCTGTATTGTGTGAACCTGAATGAGTTCGTGTGTACCATGTGCTCGTAGGAGCTTGTGGAGGCTGGAAGAGGGTGTCTAGTCACCTTGGAACTAGAGTTAGTGATAGTTTTGAAACTCCATGTGGGTGCTGGTTACTGAACCTGGACCCTGTGCAGGAATAGTAAGTGCCCTTAAAAGCTGAGCCATCTCTCCACCCCCAGGAGTCTACCATTTATTCACTCTACAGATAATGCTTGGGAATATCTCTAGCCTCTATGAACTGATTGCCTAATCCTTAGCAGTCCCACAGCCAACATTTCAGAAATGATTGCCATCAGCCTCTTACCAACCAATACTGTTCCTGGCTGGGTTACTTCCAGCACCATCATTTTAAGTGCAGCAAAGCAAATCATTACAGTAGTGACTTCTCTGGAAGGAGCATTTTCTAGTGTATGGGAGCTGCTAAATTGAATTATTCGGAGTCATAAATGTCTGCATGAAAAGAGGGACCCTTCCTGTGACATGGGACAGTTGGTCAAGAGGATGGCACTAACCAATGTGAATTTAAGTTTGTGCTTCAGGCTTTGGGAAAAAATGGTTTTGCGCTCTCACAGGGAAGCAATGCGTGGCCATCTTTCTTCTCCTGGCTGGCAGTGTGAGTTGGCTTCATTTTAAAAATAGTGCTAGGGAAAGAGGAAAAAAATGTAATGTATTCTTAAAATGTTTATATGTCAGCAAAATCCCGAAAACCATTCAATAGATTAATCCTTCTGCTGCCTTAAAAAAGGATGGATTTCAAGCTATAACTGAGATTGGGAAAAATTGATTTCCATGTTCCTTATGACTGAATAAGATAAAAGCCACTACCCTGGCAAGCTTCTCCCAGCCTGGATCCAGACTCCAGGAGGCTTGGCTAATTGAAAAGTCATTCCAAATACTAGCCCAGACCCTGTGAAGAGATCTGAAAAAAGGATCAAGGGTAGGCTGTCCATTTTTCACAAACGATTTCCACAGCGCCTATTCCCACCATCCCTGAATGACTATGGTTGAAGGTGAGATTGCTTTCTCCTTGCTTCTCCCTCTTCCTCATTTCCTCTCTCCTTTCTCTGCTTTTTCTCTCTGTTTTCACCCTCCTCTTCCTTGCATGAGTGGAAGGTTCCAAAATGAACACAGTCACTGCACCAAAACTCCCTTGTTGAAGCTGTGAACTGTAGAGAGCCAATTCTATTGTGAAGCTTTCATTTACCCAGTTAAGAATGGCATATTCCACCTAAACATGGATTTATTGCTCAAAAAGCATTTTATCAATCTTTTCTTTTCATGCAATCCTCACACAGTTCCTGGGAGGAGATAATTATTATTGTCACTGCTATAAAGATAGAGTCTCAGATGCCTTGCAAAAGTCACAGACGCAGTGTCTGCCAGAACTGGGTCATGATCTTGCATCTGATTCCACATCTAATGGGCTTCAGCTGAGTTCCTACACAACTAACACTTTAGCCCTTTACTAGCGTGTGGACTGAGAGGTTCATTGATTTACTCTGCCATTCATTTTTTATCACTTCATTAATGTTTAGTGAACAACCACTAGACGATGGATGCTAAGTAAAGAAAAGAGCTGAGAGTTGGTTGGGCAAAGATTTCAAATTGAAAGCAGCTGAACTTGGTGAGGTACACCTGTTCTGAATAGAAACTTAAGCTACTAGAGTGAAGTTCATTTTCTCAGAATGTAAGGCAGTGTAAACATCCCCCAATCTACACAACATTAAATGGCAGGCCAATATAAACCAAAATCACGCTAAAATTAAGATTTTCCACACCTCCAACCACATTTTACAGAAAGCAATACATAGATTGTGTGGGTCACAGTGTTATGTTTTTGTTATGTTATGTAATGATTTTCAGTGTTTTTTAAACTTTGGCTTTTTTCTTCTTTTTTTCCCATTTGTTATTTCATGTTCTCTATTCAACTTTCAATACCCCTGTAGCTGAAAGTTCTCTATGTCCCTCCCGGTCTGCAGCCGCTCAGACCTTTCCACCATCTATTCACTATTTAAGGCTGTTTCTATAGAGAAGCAATTGTTGTGTCATTTTTAACGCATCATATGTTGGCATTTTTTTTTCTGGGAAAATAGAATATACCTGAAGATATACTTTCTCCTAAAGAATGTCATAAAATCCCCCAATATTATGTCACAAAGTTCTTTGGGTACTTATGGAACCATCAGTGTAAACAATCTTCAGCTGATAAGCTTGGTCTTCTGACTGTTAGACCCACTGGGCAGCAGCACTGTCAAATATCGTTTGCTCTGTACGGATAGTCTAGAGCTTCCGTGTCTACTGGCCCATTAAGCTTTGTGCCAACTCTTCGTCGTGGGAACTATTTAAACTCCCACTTTACATATGGGAGCTTGAGATGGGGAAAAAAGCCACAGTCTCAAGTAAGAAGCCTGGATTCTGACTCAAATGAACTAGTCAGAGCTCAGCCTCTTAACCATGCACCACACAGCTCTTTTCAAATTAATTAGACAACACTTATTGAATTGACCACATTAGAAGGGGCCCAACACAGACTAGGGTCACCGTGTCCTTTGTACATCTGATCAGGTATCCTAGGACTTAAAAAGATTTGTGTTGTTTTTAGTTGTGTATTTGCATGTGAAAGACAAGTGTACTTGCCTGCTGAGGCCAGAAGAGAAAGGCGGATCATCTGGTGATAGAGGCAGTTGTGAGCTACTTGATGTGGGTGTTGGGAACTGAACTCAGGTCCTTTGGGAAAGCAGTATATGCTCTTAACCACTGAGCCATCTCTCCAGTCCCTGTCCTTAGATCTAGAAGTCTCTTACCACTTTAACATGCAAGACTCTGGGAAAGAGGGCAGAGAACATTTATTGGCACATCCCAGCAGTTCTGTTTTTTTTTTTTTTTTTTAATTGGAGACGAGCCTTTCTGGGAAGGACTTAGCCATGTGTACTACCTGTGATTGCATGGCGGCAGAGTGCTGAAGAGGCCTGTATGAGGAGAAGGGGACTTGGGATAAAGGGAAAGTTAGGACCGTGGTTATTTGTGAATCAGTAATTATGGTGACAAGGCTTGCTTTTACATCTCTTGGTGGGCACAATCAGTGAGCAGCTATTCCCCTAATGATAGCGGTGTGAGGAGTGAGCATGTAGTGGATGGGTGAACTGAAGATAAGCATGTGACAAAAATGATAGCCTTGGGTGCTCATATTATTTCTCTCTCTTCTTCATGCTCCCACCTCCCATCACCCCAAATGTCTACAGATTGAAATAGACGCTTAGATGGCTAAAGTTATGAAGAGATTTTTTTCTTCTGAAATACGTTATAAAACCACACTCATAACAACCAGGTTCCTTATATAAATCTATTTTTAAGATGATTATAGGGTTTCGATAGCCATTCTAGCATCAACTGCTGGTTTTGTTTCCTCGTCGTCAGTAAACTGTTGGCAGGATAGTGCACCAGAGGTATATTTTTTAAAGGGTATAATTGCATGGCACAGAAATTATCACTTTCTCGACAATGGGTTTCATTGGTCTCTCCCTTTGAAAATCCGGTTTGGAAGCTGGGCTTGTCAGTCCCCCCAAGCACACACTGTATTGTGTGTGTTGGTCTCACAGCACATCATGCTGGCAACCACTAGGCAGAGGGTAGCAATTAAACAACACAATAGACATCAAGGGATGAGGAGAAGACACTGTGTTTAAAATAAAGGAACACAAGAAGCACAGCCAGCTTCCCTAGGAAGGCTATCTGAGCAGCATGGTGAGCCAATACAGGGCAGGCTGTGCCAAGCAAGTTGGGAGGTTCCCCATGGTGGCAAGCCATTGTCAGTAGATAAGACTGCATCTTCCCTGGGGATCTGCCACAGGGTCCCTTCTCCCAGGCTCACCTTCTCTGGAGCATAGAAACCTAGGTAAGGAGATCCATAGGGGTCTTTTGCACTGCCAGGGCCTGAAGTGGTAAAGGATGGTTGTCTAGAATCTATTTTTAATACAGTCAGGGCTCAAGCAGACATTGGAGCTTTAGTTCACCTCCGAAATAGGGGACAGATCATGTGGAAGTCAGTTTCTTCAACTGAAGCTAATAAGCTTGAACATATTACAGGTAAAATTATCTATTGGCAGAAGGAACTGACTCCCAAGAGTTGCTAATGTTGTCCTGGTGACAAGAATAAGAGACTCCCAATGTCTGTCTAGAGGAACTGAGAGAACTCAATATCTGGATAAAAGACCACAGTGTTTCTCACTCTAATCAGGATGGCTAGCATGGGGCTTTAGGACTGAAATGCAACTGATTCTCAAAAATGAAAGATCTGAATATAATAAGCACTGATAGTGAGCCGTCTGTGATAATTATGTGTAGTTACCAAAATAAAGGAGCCTGCAGAGCCAAAATAGATGGTGGTTTGCATGGAAGTAAAGGGCACCAGGATTTTAACAGGAGCATCCATAGAGGAAAGAAAGGTATTCCAATTGCATATTATATCTTGATAAAAGTAAGTCTTGTCAGGATCTAGGAAATCTCATCCTAAATCTGTTACCATCAAATAGTGTCTGACTTGTAATTTGTCTGTTAAATTGCCTAACCAGTAGAAGGGCTAGTCACTTCTTCAACAAACATGTGTAAGTACCCCCAAGTCCTTGGAACTCTGGCATCAATGTTATAAGGGTGAAATGATGGTTCCAATTCTCAGGAGACCCATGGACTAGTTGAGCAAGCAAAGAAGAAAAATGTGCACACATTTCCAAAAGCTGGGTGTGGGAGCACACACCTGTCATCCTGTGCTGGTGAGGCCGAGACAGAAAGACCTCTGGGGGTTGATGGCCAGCCAGTATGCTGAACTGGTAAGATCTAAGACTTTTTTTGTCTCATAAAGGAAAAATAGTGGAGATAACAACTGAAGAAGAAACCCAGTGTTGATCTCTAACCTCCATATGCACACTCATGCATGTGCACTTATACACACATGAACACATTTATAAATAACCACCATTGACTAGACACATGAATATGCTGCAAGCACACACACACACACACACACACACACACACACACACACACACACACACACACACACACACACACACACACACACACACACACACTCACTCAATAACTGTTATTATAAAGTTATACAAAGACAAGGTTAGCTGTTCAGAGGGAAGACACCTTATCCTGACTATGATTGAAAAAAGTCAATGAGGCCATATTAGGTTAAGAAAAAAAAATCTTCATTTATCCCTAAAATATGAAGATCAGAAATGCCAATCAAGTATTTAGGTGGTATAATAGAGTGGGCACTATGTTTAAAGAGTCACAGAGCACATTCAAAGCGTGAGCAGTGCATTTGGAGAAAATGAGAACATTTATATCATTGGCTATGAGGGGAGGCTTGGGAAGAGATAAAGGTGGAAGGAGGTCATGCCAGGAGTTACCTTATTAACTATTTGAATTTTATCCTGTAGGTAGGAAGAAGCTATTGAAAATGCTAAGCAGAGGAATAATATGGCTGAATTTGCAATTTAGATGATATTTCCATATATATATCTACCACTCCAGGTGAATTGATATTCCAGTGTGTAGACTGGGTGAATGCAGACATCTTACTTTGATTGAGTCCGAGTGCTTGATGACCTTTTAGATGGGCTGGTAAAATTGAGTTTTCAGACTTTAAACTTGAGGGCTGGACTCTTGGCCTGTAGGGAGAGAAAAAAATTCCCATCAGGTTTTCACTGTTAAGGGAGGCCTTGCTGCAGGCTGTCATCTGATTTCTCTTTGACAAGTCTATGCAGAAATCTGGGTGGGAAATGGAAAATATGCAACTAATTTGTATCATGCCATAGCAGTGCGTGGCTGCAGTGTGGTAATTTTCCCCAGAAGAAGGGACAACTTATCAAGTCAAGGTGTTCTCTGTGAAAGCCACATCCAGTTCCCGAGCTATTCAATAATATCTGTTAGAACAGCGTGCTCACCTACAGTTTATAATTCCCTTAAAAAGAATGCTACTCATGGCCAAGGCTGTTTTGCCATAAACCATTTTCAAAGTCTTTTAAGAAAGGGGTTTATACCTGGTTTTAGAATGTTCTGGCTTATTTCATTTTTTAGTACATTTGTGATTTTTCCTTCTATGCAAGGTGAACAGCATAGGACATAAAATTATTCCAAACTTTTCTGTGAAGATAGCAAAAGGAGGAAGCAAGATCAAATGCATACAAACTAGGGACAGCGTTAACTGGCAACTAAAATGCATCATTTTACTTAAAATGGACTTTGTGATGAACCCTAAATTCCTGGACAGGAAGTGATTAGAATATGGCACCATCTAGGATCTAAAAGCTTCACGTCATAAGAAACTAGAGAGTGACAAATATGGCAGATGAGAGTTAGAGCAGAGATGTGATGTGGGAAGAGGATGGAAGTTTCCTTATATGGTAAACAGTATGAGTCAAAAAAACATTCATGTCGAAGAATTTGTAAAATAGTGAGGATAATGACCCATGTGTAGTGGGCTGCATGCTCTAGACACCATTATGGGATTGGCATGCCACTTAACAGAGCAGAGCTAGCAGCAGGTAGATGTCATTGTCAAAAGTGTGGAGTGTTTTCATTCTCTCTCTCCTACCATGTCTTTCTCACGTAGGGTTCTGAGTCCCTTTTTGAGCTCTGTATGGACCAGCAGAGACGTTCACACAGTTGGAGTGATTCCAAGTGCAGGTCACTGTGCCTAGCCTCTGAGCAACTCATTGTGGAATCCTGCTCCTAATGGGTGAGGGCTTCAGTCCCACTATGTACTTAGTCAAGCTAAACCACAACCTGCATCCTGCATGATGGAGAGGTAGAGAAGAGAGAGAGAGGATAGAAGTACAGGAGCTGTAGAGCCATCAGGGACCCCAGACCATGAAGGCCAGCTTCCTCATTTCACAGCTGAGAGAGTGGAAGCCACAGAACAGTTCAATGATTTGCTTGAAGTTACACAGCTAGTGAGTGACAGAGCTGGGACTCACCCCCACTTCCCTTATCTCCCAGGTCAGGGCTCTTTCTATTATGTCGCACTCCCCCAAAATAAAGGAGGGGTAGCACCGAGTGGGATCATCTTTCAGTCAATGGACAAAGAAAAGTGCTATATATAGTCAGACAATTTCTTCTCCCGCCTCTTGGAATTCATAGGTGTCTGTGTCTTCTGCTAAATTTAGAAGCTTTCTCTGTAATATTCATTTAGTTGTCATAGTTTTAGGCCTATTTAACATACATATAGCTCTGATATGCTGTATACTTAAATCAGACAAAAATGCCACCTTTTTATGTGCATACAGATAATGTTCCTTTGTGTTGTGGCTCATTTATCTGTCCCTGTGACAAAAATCGCTTATGTAAATGAATTAGGGAAGAAGAATTCTCTTGGCTCACAGTTTGAAAGGCTCCAGTCTGTGGGAGGCTGTCTCCATTGGGGGAACTGAGACTTGGCAGAGCATTGTGGTGGCAGGAGCATGTGGAGAAGGCTACTCACCACATGACAGCCAGGAAGCAGAAGAGAAGACATGTCCTGTGCTATTGGGTTCCCTTCTTTGTTTCCTTCTCTGCCATTTCAAGCCCTAGCCCACTGGGTGTGTCTACCCACATGCAAGCTGAGTTGCTGCACTTTCAGTGAATTCATTCTCCAAACCTCAGACATATCCAAACATAGGAAGACTGTTTCAGGCCCCTGAAACCCTCTGGCGTTCAGTTACTGCTGAGTCTTATCAAGTTGATAATCATAGTTAGCCATCACAATGTTAGGGTTTAAAGAAGGAAGGACAGAGAGAGGAAGAGAGGGAGCAAAGGAAGAAGTGGGATTGATGTTGAGTCTAATTGTCTAACCATGCTTTAGGCAAATAAAGATATTTTCTTCTTAAGGTCTGTGAGGAGGAGGTAGAGAAGAGGGCAAGATGAAGTACCACAAAATCACAGAACAAAGGGCTTGGTTAACATTTGATCTGTGAGATGTGCTGTGCGGGACTTATGGAGATGATTAATATGTGACACTGAGAAGTGGCAGCAATTAGTCTGCCTGAGATTCCCAGGAGGCAGGTAGGTTGGGTGTGTTTGAGTCAACCCTGCGTGTTTAGGCTCTAGTTACCTGGGAGGGGGTGCTATTTTTCTCTGCCTATGTGACAGACACCCCTTCAAAGCCATTCTTGGTACATTTCTCCACAGACACATGTAAGGATTTTATAAGATTAGCTGTGTAGTCATTGTGCTGCTAAAAAGACTGAGGCACAATGAGGTTGAGTCTGGGTGTTCCCCTCTCAGTTTCACACCAAGACAAAAGCAAAGAGAAAACCAGAGACTGACTCCCCCATCTCTTAAGCTAACAGAGGAAAGACAGCAAATAGGAAGCCTGGTGTGAGCTGAGGGTCCAGTCCCATGAAAACAACCTCCTATCCTATTAAGGTTTGTTCTGTTGTGCACACAAGCTCCCTTTAGGTTTCAAAGCTGCTACTTGTAGCTGTCCTTCAGCCACAGAGCCAGACCACACTGCTCAACCTTGCTCTATGCCCTAAAAGGACAATGCCAAGGAGACACAAAGGGGGCAGAAGCAGATTTGCATGAGGACTCCACAGGCTGAAGAGGATTCACACAGACACAATCTGTCTCTGGAGATCATTAGAAAACAGAGCAGGGGGGCATTTGTTACAGCTTTCTCTTTGTTTCAAATGTGGCTGCTTAAATTTGAATTGAATGTGTTTGGGGATTTTCTACAAAGGGAGTCACTTGGAAGGCTGCCGGCTCTTGTTATCAGTCATGTTTTATTATTGAGAGAAGGAAGGCCCACAGCAGCTTCAGAGCCCCCACACATAGGTTTAAAAAAAAAGAAAGAAAAGAAAATCACCCAAACAATAAAACAACAAAACAAAAAACAGTACTTAGGGATAAAATAAGGATTCAATATATATAAAGATGGTTCCAGGTATTTTATTTCATACTTTTTGATGTTGGGGATTGAACCCAGAGCTTCAAGCATGCTAGCCAACTGCTCTAGTAGTGGGATACACCCCTAACATCTCTACAGAACTTATCCTAAAGGTTGAATTAGAGTGTCAGTAAATGTTTTTAGCCTACACTTCATTAAATATTCATCACTGATAATCATATCATGCATCAGATGAGAATGCCCAGGGTGGTATAGCCATAGACAATACAACATGCATTTAAGAAGAAATATGCCCGAAGAATTATTCTTCATGGTGGCTTTCAATAAGTACACAGGTAATTTGTGCTAACCCAGACATTGTTCTGTCAACTAGAAACCAAACTCTCATGTATAGAGAGGTTAACGAGTGGTCCAGGTGAGATTTGGGGAAATACAGAGAAGAGGCTAATACTCATCATTATGTTGGACAGAGGGAAAGGAGTCAGCAAAACCTTGTACTTGGGGACTACAGAAGGAAAGACCTTTTGTCTTTCCAAAGCAAAGCTATCTACATGGTGTCCATTTCCCTGTCAGTACTGTATTAGTCAGGGTGTTTAGACTTTATATATTATAAGGGGGTGTTATTTGATTGGCTTGCCTGCTAGGGGCTGGCCAGTCTAAATGGTCAACCACAATGAGAATCTAGTGGCTGTCCAGCTCATGGATCTGCCTCTCAGCAATCCCAGACTGGTTGAGAAGGCCTAGAAGATTCCTAGAGAGTCATTGATCTGTCCATGTTGGAGGTTGAAGAAACTGGGGTCTGATGTCAGGGCAGGATGCAGTAGCAGTAGCAACAGTAGCAGCAGCAATGAGCTAGATGGACTCACTAGCAAGAAGCAGAGGCAGGCAGACAAACACTGCTTTTCCTTGGACTCCTTTGTATCTGGGCCACTGCCTGAAGATGCTGCATATTCTGTGGGAAGGTCTTCTTCTCTCAGTTAATCTTTCCTGGAAATGCTCTCACATACCCATCCATGCCAATCTCCTCGATGATTCCTGAGCCATTCAAACTGACAGTCAAGATGAACTGTGACAAGTTACTAAGTTATCTGTGAGGACAGCAGGTAAGTCCTTCCAATGCTTTCATCTCTTACAAAAGCAGTTACACTTCTTGTATATAACCAGGGTTTCTGGAAGTCGAGAAGCAACAATACTTAGTGAAATTCCCTTGAAATACAATAAGTGTTATGGAAGTGAGACATGAATACCATTTTGCTCTGTGTAACTCTGGAAGGGATGTTCAGGGAGCTACCGGGTTAGAATGAGGATCTGCAGCTGACTTGGACTGATTCATGCCAGGAGGCAGCAGTTCTCATAACTTCCTTATCAGTAATTTTTTTTCTGAAGAAAACAGAAATTGGGCAGGACTTAGTCAAACCTAGCAATAGGTGTTAACCCTTTTAGAATGTGATTTTAATAGCCAATGGGCATTTATAATTAATGTGCAATAACTTATTATGCACATCTCTTTAAATTTAATAGACCCAGTTAAGGTAAGATCATTAAGCACCCAATTGAATGTTAAACATGTATATTTGGGGTTTAACGACTGTGCAGCAGATGCAGGATGGATTATGGGATTGTTAAAGGATATTAAGAAAGTTGTGACTATTGTGGGGATATTTAATTAGGAATTTAAACAATCTATCCTTTGAAATATGCCACATATTCTAAGTAGGTGACGTCTGTTCCAGGAACGTCATTGACAGCATCAGAGTTTCAATGGATCCACACTGAAGGGGACCTCAAGGAAACAGCCCTCTAATTATCATGAGATACGACAACAGCACAACAAAGCCACAGAGTGTCTCCCATGACAGGTGCTGTAGAAAGCGAGGCTGATGAAAGATTCTGCAATTAAAGACTGTGCATGAAGACGGATGGTGTATCATCTTAAATTAATGTAAGGTGGGTTATCAGAGATGACTGTCTGCTTTGCAATCTTCTTTCTTTTTCTATTTCCTCAAATTCATCTCCAGGCCACTGGTCCTCTCTCCTGCCCTCTCTAGCTGAGTTTCTGTGGAGAAGTTTTTTCCTTCCTGTGTTTCCCTTTGTGACTCACCTGCTTTGAGCCTGCATTTCTTCTCTCTGTCTCTCCCTGTACTCCCCTGCATTTCCTTCAATCTCTTCCATCTCTGGTTCTCTGTGAGAACGGTCCGACTTTAGCGCTGATGTCATTCCCTGTGCCTGACACCTCACTGAGTTTTTTTTTTTTCCTCTTCAGCAAAAGGGAAGTCCTATTATGAGTTAATCTATTTGAAGATCAAGAATCACATTGATTTCCAAAATCCAAAGGGTCCTTCTTTATTCAAGCAAATTATTAAAAAATTTGCCTTACTTTAAGGATTCCTCAATTCCTTATTTAATGAATATTTATTGAGCATCCACCAAATGAGAAGCAGTAGTCTACAACACTTGTTATTCTGCAATTATGCTTATTAAGATTATTACAAAAGCAAGAATGGCAAATGGCGATAACTTCCATGGAAGAAAATGAAGTACTAAAGAAAGAAAGGGTATGCCAGGGCAGGGCACCCAGTACTCAGTGCTGCTTCTGACAGTATTCCCACTGACAGTAATACTTTAGCAGCTCTCTAACAGGGGTGTGGTGCAAAGACTAGAGGAGCCTGTATTGAATTGAGTGAGGAAAAATAGGAGATGAAATCAGAGAGGTGTAGGAAGAAGTCAAGTGACACAGGGACTAATTGGTAATTTAAAAACTGGCCAACTGGTCAACCCAGAAATTCAGGAAAGAGTTTGGGCCATAGGAGAGACAAAAACAAATTAAGCTTTAAGATCATCATACTAGCTGCTGTGGAGTGGGTTTCTGTTGCAGATAAAGAAAGAATATAGGAATAGGAGAGTGTGGTGGTGATGGCTTCTGACTATTGCGCTGCAGAGAAGGAGGAGGTGTGGTTAGATGCTGTGTTTCCTCTAAGACAGAGTTGGCAGCACTTGCTGACAGAATGTATGACACTATGCTTCTAGTATCAAACAGTTAGAAAACTGAAGTGTCCACGTACTAGGGATAAAAGCTTAGTTGGAGAAATCAAGAATTCCTTTGTGGATATTTTAAGTGGGCAGTTGGATATAGAAATCTGAATTTTAGGGGAAGCTTTCAGGATGAATCTAGAAGTTTGGATATTATTTACACAGGTGTGGGAAGCTTTGCCCTGCATCATTTTTGAGAGGCAGTGAAAGCAGAGAAGAGGGGAGGTGAGAGAACTGAGCTCTGGGTACTCAGTGTTGTGGGTTGCAGGGTGAGGACTAAAGAATGCTGGGCAGAGAGATAGAATAGCTGCAGTGAAGGAAGAGTGGAGAACAGAGAGCTGAAGTGTTTCAAGTAGGAGGGAATGGTCAATGTGTCAAGTGCTATGGATGGGATGAGTGAGATCAGAACTGAGAAATGCTGCGTTCCATCAGCATCACAGGTGACCTTGTCAGGAGCTATTTCAGTTAAGTCCTTGGTTAAAAGACTGACTGGCATATATTAAAGGAAGGCTAGGAGAGGACTGCAGAGAGTGAGAATATAAATCTCCATGGGAAAATGCTGCTGGAGAGAGTCGAAGACATGGGATAACAGCAGGAGAGAGATGTGGGATCAAGGGGAAAATCAATCTTTCAATTTAGTTGAAAAATAACAAGATAATTTAAAAGATACTATAGCATGTATATATGTTGGTAGGAATGATCCAGAATAGAGGGCACTTTGTGTGATGCAGGAGAGATGGGCCATCATTAGAAAATTATCCCTAAGTAGAGAGTTGAGGCCTTCTGCATATAAGGGACTTGAGATATGATCAGTTCATTCAGAGTAATGGAGGAAAAGCAGCATACATGGACACAGAAGAGAGTGGACTGGTAAATACATTGGTAGAAGGGGATAGACAGTCTTTTCTACCTTTCATTTTGCACACACACACACACACACACACACACACGCACACGCACACGCACACACACACATACTGTGTTTGTATATAGTTAAATATGAAGGCAAACCGTCAGCTAAGAATGAGAAAAGAATGAGTGACTGGAGACAGAGAAGACAGAAATAGTGTCAGGGAGAGAGATTTACTAGGACTGATCAGCGACTTTAACAATCATTCTGAACTCAGTGATCTCGCATTGTGATTAGAAACAAAGAGTGAGAAAGTGAGAGAGAAATGAGAGAGAGAAAGCATTACAGACAGACAGACAGACACACACACACACACACACACACACACACACACACAGAGATCCATTTAACTAGGTTCTAAATTTGTATAAGTACAATTAAAAGAGGGACGATAGAGATGATATTTGAATGCATGATTAAAACTATAATAGATGTAGATTTCAAGCTACACATGCTGCGAGTGGTTCTATGTCTTGACAGAATGATTGAATATATATTATTGTTATGGGAAAGCATGAGATGAGACAATGAGAGGTTATGGTTTCCATTAGGGAATGTGTAAGACAGCTACAAGAGACAGCAGAGCTGGTATGGTGTCCAGCAGCATGACGTTTTCTCTGGGTAGCATTAGATCAGGAGGTTGTTGCTGAGACCTGGAACTGAGGGCATCCGTGCTATCTACAGTATTGGGTGAAGGGCTGGAGGAGGAGGGACTGTTGCATTTGGAGGGTTTTGTAAGGAGCTATTGTCTTGAGAAGAGTCCTAGGCTTCGGTTGGAGGAAAAATTGGAGAATACTTTGAAAAGTATTTGAGAATAGAAATAAATATGATGCTGGGGACTGAAGTCCTAAAGAGAAAGGGAAGCACAAAGGGAGGGCATGAGGGTCAAGCAGTGACCACCAGAAGCAATGAGACAGAATTATCCCTTATGATTTGTGAAAAAATTAGTAGTGGCAAGACTGTGACCCTGAGTTTCAGGCAAAGAAGGAAAAGGAAGATGGTACCTTGCCAAGAGCAGATAGGACACTGTGCTTTTGTCTGCTCTGTCCATGGGATCGCAAGCAGAACCAGTTTTGCCTGGACACTGCTTCCAGCACTACCAGTCCTCTATCTCTGGCCATTCAAATGGCTCTCAGCACAGTGCTCAGACAGGATATTGATACTCTGGTGTCTGGGCCGTAAAAGGGTGACAGCAGAAGCTAAAGAGGAAAAAAATACAGTGGCTGACCACAGCAGGCATAGACGGGACTGCAAGTAGCACTAACCACTTTTGATGGGTGACAAGAGACACTAGCAGATCTCTGTTTGGGAGTCAGTCATCAAAATATACTATGAGCAAACCAGGAAACCAGGTCCAAGAATGACCACGCGCGCGCGCGCGCGCGCGCGCGCGCGCGCGCGCGCACACACACACACACACACACACACACACACACACACTCCATACATTAGAGAGCCAACAGTACGAGTGAGTTCTGTAACTCAGGTGTGTATAATGTGTGCTTTGCCTCTCAGTGTGGAAGAGTGTGTGGCACTGTGAGCTGGAGCATGTCAAACCTCAAGCTCTTATCCAAGGGTGGGCAGGACAGCTTGTAATTTATGCCTTCTTTCTTCCTTCTCTCAGATACACAAAGCTGGGCTCTCAGGTGCCCTTTAGCCCTAGTGCAACCCTCCCCACCACCCTGCCACATCCACTCATCTTTGCATTTTCCTACACTGCACTACACTCACCCCGCAGTCCAGCTTGCTAAAATGGCAGCCTAGCCTGGCCACAGAGTCCCATTACCTCACCAACAACACAGGGAACATGTTTTTTCCTGATCAAATGAGATTCGGTTACATGTCAGGGAACACCAACATCAGCAGCTTGTGTCATTTAATAAAACCTAAAGTTACAAGTGTCCGGAATAGTTCCCTTAGAAGCTATTTTAAGTGGACAGCCCTTCCCCAGAAAACCCCATGAGTGTAGAATAACAGAAGTTAATTTTAGCAAGCACTTTTTAACCTACATTTGGGGACAAAAATGCCAGGAAACCTATTATATAATTGAAGTAAAAAGAACCCCTCTGGGTGTGACAAAAAGTTGTCTGTCTCAAGTTACTGCAAATGGAAAAATGATATACTGAGGAGCCTGGTATTTGAGAAGCCTGATAGTGGGGAACTTTATTTGCTGAGAAGGTAAATGAGGGTCCATGGATATTGAAGAGCACTGGACACTGGGCTGTGAGGCTGCTGGCAGGCTCCCATTGGGGATTTCTGGCTCCCAGTGGATTCAAGAATGCCCCTAGAATATCAAAGTGAAGTATGAATATCCAAACCCTAATTTGTTCATCTGTCAGAATCCCTAAGAGTCTCAGATGCACTTTCAGCCTAAGTGCTTTGCAAGCTAAAGGGACCAGAAGGGGAGAAGGAAAATATTACTATCCATTCTTCACCTCACTCAGACATCAAGCGGATGCTCTGTATCAATGTCTGCTCTGTCCACTGTCCTGCACTATCCCCCCCACCCCTGTGTGACCTGGCCTGTTTGTCTTCATTCCCTTTTCAGCTTCTATGCCATCTTCAGCTAAGCCTGTGGCCTGCCAGTGTGCCCACTCAGAAATGGGTAAACTTCTTGATTCCTAAGATCTCTCCAACCATGTTTCTCATCTACAAATGCTTTTGAAATTGACTATTTCCCAGAGCTGTTGAGTAAATCGAATAAGGGAAACTATTTTCTAAATCATGAGAAACTGTACACAGCTGGAGAGATGGCTCGGTGATTGACAGAGCTCATACAGAGTACCTGATTCTGTTCCCAGCTCAGTGGCTCAAAATCTGCTATAACTCCAGTTCCAAGCTATCTGAACCTCTCCTAGCTTCCTCGGGCAACTGCATTCACATGCGCATGCTCACACACATCAAGATGGAATGGTGCTTACCAAAGTTCTCTATTGTGTTCCAGTTTTATCATAGGGGTTAGGCACATCATAATCAGTGGTGGTTTTCTCTAATCATCTCTATCTTCTGCAAAAGACACGTCTTTAATGAGGGCTGAGAGCAAAACTTACCTACCTAGGGGCATAAGAATAAGTTTTAGGATGCAGTTAGGAACTATGTTGGTGTAGGTAGTATTAGTTTCTTCTCTACTATCTATGACTTCACTAACCCTGGATAGTGGCTAGGTTTCCAGTACCAGGGATGAGCCCCCTCTCCCACATTGAGAAGGTCTTAAGTCCAGTTAGAAAGCTGTCAGCTAAGATATGAGTACCACTCTTGGGCCATGCCATATTGGTTGTTGTTGTGGTTCATAAGCCTCACAGCTGGGTGGAACTATTGATTGTTTCCCTCCTTTGTTGACTTATAGACTCCTTTGTGGCACATGAAAGCTAGACCTTAGACTGGAGGCTTTCAGGTCAGGTGCAGCTCAAATCCTCCAAGTCTTGAGTCTGAGTGTGTGGTGTCTTCACACATTTAGGGACTTATCTTCAACCTCTGAGAGGGAACCACAGACAACAGTAACAGCCTCTGTTATTTTGGGAGTCTCTTGGACAACATAACCTTGACAAACAACTAGAAAAGAGTTATGTCTGATACTGGGGCTTTTGTTAGATAGTCTGTGGCTCTGGTAGGAAGCATTGTCAGCTCAAGGTGTGTGTGTGTGTGTGTGTGTGTGTGTGTGTGTGTGTGTGTGTACATATATATCTACATGTCTTACATGTAATTTTCAGGTAAATATAAAATTCTTAAGGGCTTTTTAAACACTATACAAAGATGTTTGATGTTATAACTTACTCTCTAAGCACTGCTTACATTTTATTTTTTCAAATTTTAATAACTTTTGAACTTGTCCATTTTAGTTCAAAATTTGATCATTGTCTCTTAGGATTTCTCTTACCCATGGTTTGTTTGAATGTGTATGGTTTGGTTTCCACATATCTTTCAGCTACATTAAAAATGCTTCTAGTTTAATTCTTAGAATATATTTCATATTATTTTGTTTGTTCTTAGAATAGGTTTCATATTATTTATATTCTTTTAAAGTTATTATCATGTATTTTATGGTTCAAAATATGGTCTCTCTTGGTGAATGTTCCATGTGAATTTAAAAATAACATGTATTCTGTAGTTGGATAGAGTTTTCTTCAAATGCCAATTAAATCAGATTGATTGATAGTGTGACTCAGGTCATCCACATCCCTGCTGCTTTTCAACCCTTTTGATTTATCAATTACTGACAGGAGTGTTGAAATCTCCAGCTACATTGATGGAATTTTCTATGTCTGCTTCCGAGTCTAGCAGAGTTAACCTTGCTTGTTTTGACACTCAGCAGTTAGGTACACACACATTTAGGGTTGTATGTCTTTTTGGAAAACTGACCTTTTTATCATTAGATAACACACTTCATCTCTGAGCGTCTTCCTTGTCTGAAGCCAACATTTTCTGAAATTAACATAGTTTAGTAACTTCAGCTCTCTTCTATTTTTATGCATTTGTGGAAATATAATATAGCTTATATGTATTCATTTCTAAGTGTAGCTTTGTGGCATTGAATATTTCACACACACACACACACACACACACACACACACACACACATACACACCCATGTGTGTGAGAGTATGTGTGTGTGTGTGTTTATGTGTGGTCAACATCACCATCTATGTCCAGAACTTTCTCATTGCCAATTGAAAATGTACAGCCATGAAACAGTACTTATCTTTCCTACTCGCAGACCTTCAGGGCTATTTACTATCCTTATGAATTAGACTACTCCAGTATCTTATATAAGTGGAATAATTTAATAACGAACTTTTCTGACTGGATTATTTCACTTGGTGTAATAGCAAAATTAGTCCCTGTTATGGCATGAGTTATAATTTCTTACTTTTTAGGGCTAAGTACTATTTTCTTGTGTGGACACACCACAGTTTATCCACTCAATGATACAAAAGTGTACCCATCATCTTCCTTTCCTGGTTTATTTTGTACTTGGAGTCATGTTCTTGCTAAACATATGCAGTGGGATCTTGTTTCTTTAAATTCACTTTGGCAATCTCCATCTTATAATTGATGTATTTAAGTCATCAACATTCCAAGTGA
The DNA here is from genome assembly GCF_903995425.1 of Onychomys torridus. Lineage (NCBI taxonomy): Eukaryota > Metazoa > Chordata > Mammalia > Rodentia > Cricetidae > Onychomys > Onychomys torridus. The sequence goes on from NC_050453.1 coordinate 25,572,920, forward strand.
TTATTGACATAATTGGGTGAATATTTACCATGATTATAACTCCTTCGTACCCAAGTTACTTGTGCTTTTTTTAAGCTTTCTCACTTTCTGCCTAGTACAGTTTAAAATGATATTTTTGCTTAATTTTATTTCTCAACAACATATGAATTATATTTCTTAACAAAATTTCATGCTTGCTCAATATATGTGCTCTGTAAAATAATAATAAGCCACTGGTGCTCAGCATCATACCTTTCAATACTTTTTTAAAAAGATTTTTCTCCCATCCCATGTGATGTTGCTGCAATCACACTGTTAATTATTACCTCCATTGTTTCAAATGGCCATCTATAGCAACTTACTTTGAGTTTTAAAAGTGCATTTATTTGAGTTTCTGAGTCTGCCAGCTGCATCTTATCAGCTTTAAGATATACCATACCTCCCAGTTTCTACATGTTGTTCACCATGGGTTAGTCCACAGCCCTTACTAAAATGAAACCATGCAATTTCCAACTGTAAACAAAGATGATGGATCTGATAATTTGTTTGTCAATGGTCTTTTTTTTTTTTCCAGGAAACCAGACTAGCTGATTTTCTTCAACAGTCCAGAGTGACCACTTGCAGGTCGATGGTTAAGGTCTATTGATCCAATTTCTTCACTATGATTCTGACATTACATTGACTGGAATAAATGGACTGTGTCTAGATAGTTTAGTAGTTATGACAAGTGTATCAGATTGACCAGTCAGCAGCAAATGCTTTTCTATGTATGCAGCTCTAGCTTAGAAATGGACATGGTGATAAAAATTCACCTTAAGCTAATTTCAAACTCAGACTCCACAACTGTGAAGTAGCAGTTTTAAGTGGGCTTAAAAGCATGGAACTGGCTCCTAACCAGGTACTTCTTCACAAAAGAGCTAGATTGGCCAATGTTATATATGAGTAGTACTGGAGAAAATTGCACAATTAGGGATTTGGGTTGGTAAGTGAGGAATGCATGCAGACTTAGGAATATCTGTTACAATAATGATTACTGCTGCAAATGACAAATACTGAGATATGCAATTGGCCAAATGTGATAAAAATTGATCATTCTTTGGTAAATGCTGGAACTGACGTATAACAGAGATCTTTCCAGAACTTAGTTTCTGGGATAACTAAGTTGATCCGTTAGATGCTGGAGCAGAGAGAAGGTGAATGTTAATGAGACACAGGCTTTGGAAAGAGGACTAAGTGGAGTTAGGGGAAGAGATGTGCTCAGCTCTCACCCTGAGTGAAAACTACAGACATCTTGGCCTCCCTCTTCTTTGGCTTGCTAGCAGCATGCACCTTCTGATCTTTCTTCTGCTGTTATAATAGCATCTGAGTTTTCATAGCACATGCCTTTTCTCATCTCCCCTGGTTTGCTATCCCATTTTGCTTTCCTGTGTGGTTCCTCATTGAAGCTCTGATCTAGGCCCTGTCTTCTATCTATTTTTTTCTGTGTGTGTTGATAGGCATCAAATTCTAGACTCTTCTTTTCCATTGTGCTAAGCTATGTGTCTGTTCTTTCTCTAAACTACCTTTCAGCAATGGTACTGGGAACAGACCCAGAGGCTCATCCATCCTGGGCAAGAGGTCTACCACTAAACTCCATCCCAAGCACCATTTTTTAACTTGTCAACTTCAGCCAGGGTCACACTAAGTTGCCTAGGTGACCCAAACTTAAACTGTCACCTCGGAAGACTTTGAAATCATGATCCTCCTGTCAGCCACCCAAGGAGCTGATATCACAGATCTTTACCACCAAGCCTGGCTCCTACACCATCTTGCTGTAGCTTTATACTAAATCGTATCAATGTCCTGATTTTGTCTTTCAGTACTGGTTTGTCCGTGCCTTCACATCCCCACTGGATTTGTCATTCTCCACAAAATAGTTGGATTGGAATCATAGCAAATCTATAGATAAATTTTGGATAAATTGATATTATAAAGTTATTAAGTCTTCTTCACCATGAATGTAGGATGTGTCTTTATTATTTTCATCAATTTTATAGCTCTTAAAATCAAAACAGATATACATCTTTACATGTGCTTGACTTTTTTGTATTGTTTGAAAATTCTTTATTTCATGTTATTTACTCATTTGTGTGTGTGTGTGTGTGTGTGTGTGTGTGTGTGTGTGTGTAGGTGAATCTGTGTCTATGTGTGAGTATGTCTGTGTCTGTGTCTGTGTCTGTGCATGTGTGTGTGCATGCATGCAGGAGTATATGCAAGCACATTTGGCATAGCATGCCTGTGGTGGTCAGAAGATAACATGAAGGAGTCAGTTTTCCTTCCACCACATGAGACCCAGGAACGGAACTCATGTCCTTAGGCTTGGTAGTAAGTGCCCTTACCTGCTGAGCCATCTCTGCAGTCCTGCTTCCTTTGTATTAGTTTTCTATCTAGAAACCAAAACGTTATTTTCCAAACACAAGTATTGTCACACCACTCCCTATTTAAATGTAATATGTTCAAATAAAAATCCAACCTCCTACCTACTAATGAAGACCTCCATGGTTTGCACCCTGGCAACTGGGTAATCTTCATCTCAACACACAAACCTCTCACATCCCCTTCCCTGACAGGATCTGTGGATGTGTTGGCCTCACTGGGTTCTTCCCCCTTTCTACCATAGCTACCGACTCTTCAGATCTTATTTCTGCATTCCCTACATCCCAACTTTCCTGTTCCCATGTTCCTTATCTTCATAGTTATGTTTCCTTCAAGTCCCTTGATCTTTGTTTTTTAAAATTATGTCCAGTTTTATTTTTATCATCTTTATCTTATTAATTATGTCCAGTTTTTGATGATGTATTTATTGGGGAATATTTTGTTTCATATGTAGTTGCTACATTCTGCCTCCACATCTACTTTGAGTATTGTCCCATAAAACATATAATCTATGAAAAGAGAATTACAATGTTTCTGTCTCTGGTTTCTCAGAACCAGGTCAGGAACCCTGTGTGTTCTTGATACCTACATATTGATGGGAGGAAATAAGCACAGATACTCTGGCCAGTCAGTTGTTGGAGAGTCTGCTTAGCTGGCAGAACAACACTGATGTAATTGCATAATATATGAGCTTTGTAGAATTTAGAATGGGTTCTCATTTCTGCTGGGGTCTAGTAATGGTGGACAGGGGAGGATGGAGGACTCTTCAGGATTTCTCTTCACATAGATAGGAAGTCAACTCCAAAAGAGGGACACTTGTGAAACAAGTATTGTTTGGTTGAGGATAAAGTAGTGTTATTTACCATGTGAGGAAATTAGAGGGAAAAGATGATCACGATAGGCTAAGTATATACCAGAGACTTCAAAGTCCCTCTGTTGAAATTCAATTCTCCATGTAACAGTATAAAAGATAATGTCTCTAAGTAGTGATGAGGTCCTGAACACTCTCTTTTATGAATGAAGTTGATGAGAACTGCTCATCCTTTCTGCCGTGTGAGAACATAGCCACAAGACTCAATCTATGAGGCAGACAGTAAGCCTTCATCAAATTCTGAATCTAAGGTGGGGGTGTGTCCTGATTGGAACTTTCCAACTCCCAGAACTGTGAGCAACTAACTTTTGCTGCTTATAAATTTTGCAGTCTAAGGTATTTTGTTACAGCAATAAAAATGGACTAGATGGTTGTCTTGCAATAGGAGTTAGGGTGGCTGGACCCTGAATGACCTTTCTCACTCTGAGGCTTTTACTTTAATCCAGTTATTCAAGGCATTATTATAAGTCCCCATGTGATAAGTGTTAGTGAGAAAACCAAGACTGTTCAGGATTAGTTTTAATTTTCTTTCAAAACATCACTTCTTGTCTCAGAGTGTTCTTAGTGTGAATAATGGCTTGTGGTTGTAAAGGAAATGGATTGGCCAATAGCCGTTGTTGAAACACAATGCTTGAACTGGCCCAGGTCAAATGAAAGCAACTTATTGGGGCGGGGGAGGGAGGAGTTCAGACCATAAGTTCATGTTAATGAGACACAGATGACCTTTTTCCCCCTATAATTTTGACTCTATCCATGCAAAATGCGTGCATGAGATGATGTGGTCATTTTATAATCATTAAGTGTTTATTGAGCATTTAGTATGTAACAGGGACTGTGTCAGTACACCTAAGCAAGGGTCAGTTCCTGTTATATTCTAGTGGGAGAGACAGACGACAAGGGAGTGGAGTGAAGTCTGCAGTGTGAGCATGTGTTCCTCGCGGGGGTTAATTTTCACCATCATATTAGATGCCTGTGTCTGCGTCAGGGATGTAAGACTGGACAGTTTAACTGCCAACATTTCTTTACTCATGGTTCTGCAGGTAGAAACCCAGAGACAAGGGACTGGCAAGGCTGGTTCTTTGGGGTCTTCCCTTCTTGCCTCACAGATGACCATTTTCTTGAAATACCTTCACATGGTCTTTTGCTGTGTGTATGTATCTGGATTTTAATCTCACTTATAAGGACATCAGTTCCATTAGATTTGGGGCCTGTTTATATGGCCACATTTTGTCTTCCTTACCTCTTTCAGCATTCTGTCTCTTAACAGCAGCACATCCTAAGGAATTAGAGGGTTCGGCTTCAACCTATGTGTTAGGAAGAAATAATTCAGCCCATCCCATCCCTATTACCTGAAAAATATTTCCAAAGAAAATATCTGAAATATATATATATAAATTTATAAGTTGCAAAGTCATGTTAAAAATGGAAACTGCTTCTGGCTTAAAGCATTTTATATCCTAATTCATTTCCCTAGCCCCTCACAGGGGAATTATTAAAGACCATCTCTAGGGATTTCTAAGGCTGGGCTCAGAGCCAAGTCTTCCATGTGTTTGCCACCATACCCACTCCTTTGGGTGCTAATGAGGATGGGCACAGCTGGGAATCTCACACCTCCTCAGCAGGGGGCTACTCCACCCCATATCCTAATCCCCCCATTCCTGTTATGTGAAGACACTCAAGGTGTCTCTTGTCCTAGGTCTGGATAGAACTGAGCACCCAGACACTTGAATGGGGCACTGAGATTCTTAGACACGTTCTCTTGTATGAACATTTGCTTCCCACTCTCTGTTGAAGTCCACAGGGAATAGTAGACTGCCATTCCAACATTTCTACTATCCACAGTGGTACATCTTGAGGGAAGTCATCAGAAGTCACACAAGGGGTGGGGCTGATGGTGTTTCTTTTATACACTCCAGAAGAAGATCACAAGGAATAGGTTTTTGTTCTACAATCTCTTTTCTGGTAGTTGTATTCACACACACATAATGTATTATGATTAGACACACTCCCCATTATCCTCTGTTACCCCCCTTTTCCATCTGAACTCCTGAAATAATGCCCCAGTGGCTACATCATTGAAGTAAATGATACCATCTTTTGCAGTCAGCAACTATAGACAGTAAATAGCTTGCCAGAAATGAGTGAGTCTCTCTCTCTCTCTCTCTCACGTGTGTGTGTGTGTGTGTGTGTGTGTGTGTGTATGTGTGTCTTTCTTCTCAGTGCTAAGTAGAGAACCCAGACCCTCAGCATTCCTAGGCAGGTGCACTACACTGAGCTACATCTCCAGACCAGAAAGTTTTATTTTAATAAGTGAGGTCCCTTCTTTCTTTGGCAGCAAAGGAATTTGCATTTGAAGCCAAGGAAGCAAAAAATGCAAAATTCAGTCTTTCACTTCTCTGACCAATGAGGCCAGCACCATTTTCCTTGTTTGGTGTGCATCATGGACAGAAGTGGTAAGGAACTTATTTTCATTGTGCTTATACTCCAAAAAAAAAGTAAACAAACTTCATATGAACAGACAATGACAATTACTACAGTCATAAGGAAGGAACAGCCATAGAGAACACAAGGGTTTGGTCATTCATTTATTCCTAAGTATTTTAATTAGTACCTGTTATCTCCTTGGTCCTGTGGGAGGATAAAATTGTAAAGTAGAAGAGACTCTTACCATTAAGGATCGAGATATTGCTTGGCACTGGCACATTGCAGTGTGTGTGTGTGTGTGTGTGTGTGTGTGTGTGTGTGTGTATTTATTACATCTTAAAGAATGTTTAGCGGGGCTGGAGAGAAGGTTCAGTTGTTATGTACTGCTCTTGTACAGGTCAATTCCCAGCACCCACATAGGGTGGCTCACAATTGCCTTTGCAGGTGCCTACACTCATGTGCACAGTCTCAGTCTAGCACACACATGGACACACACACACACACACACACACACACACACACACACACACACACAACTGAACAATAAAAGTACATCTTAAGAAAAAAGAATGTTTAGAAAATCAACATGCTTGCCTTGATTTTTAATTTCTGGTCTCCCAGAACACTTAGCAGGTATAATGCACATAGTATTGTTTAACAAATCTTCATATTTAAAAAAAAAAAATGAGTGGATGATATAGAACCAGGACTGGCAAAGGCATTGTAATGAACTTAAGGCAATAGCATCAACCAAATGATTTCTAGATATAAATAGACAAACATGAATGGGTTATGGAATCAGGCTTCTGTACCTCCTCTACTTCTTACTTACTGTGTGGTCTTGGACACATCCTTAAATCTTGGGGTTTAAACTACATAAACCCTGTAAAATGGGTCTTATGATTGTTGCTAGATGCAGGGGTTAGGGAGAGTTACTTAGAAGGAGCTTTGTAAACACTGAAGCTCCACCCTATGTTTTGAGGTTATTATGCGTGTTAATGCAACCCTTCATTGGTGTGGCTAATTGAATACTGACTCTGCTGAAGAAAATTAAAATTAAACAGTCTGTATTGGACAATCCAATGTAGAGACTCAGCATGGCAGGGGTTTGCATTAAGCCAAACATAGCCAGAGAAAGACCCTGACGGAGAGAAGCAGTTAGATCTCACTACTAATTAGGACCGTTCCTACAGGAGGTGGAATCTTTGCTCCCTTTTACAGATCAAATTACTCATGTACCCCTATAAAAAGCATGTCAAAGTCAGGAGTGCAAGCGGGTCCCAGTGCAATTTGCAGTGGGAAAGGCAGCAGTGAACAGTTAGCACACCATTAATTCTCAATTAAGTACCAATTTGCACGTTGCTGGGAAACAATTGCAAATTCTTTGTTTTTCCCCCTAAATATGTCATTGGAATCTAAGGGAGTAAAAAAAAAAAATCTAGTAGAGAAGGATAAATAAAGACAACTAGAGATAAAATCAGGTGCTGCCAAGCACTAGAAAGGGGCCTCCCTCACCAGCTGCGTGCTGAGGCCCTGCCTCACAGCCAACAGTCTAATAATACACAGTGGTCGGGTCGGTATTCATCATAATCCAGACTGGCAAGAGAAAAACTTCAGCTCTACTAAGGACTTTACAGCTGAGAAATTGTCAACCCTAAAGCAAGAAATTGGGAATTTCTCCTGCAAATTAATGCAAGGAATTTTTCCTGCCATGTCCAATCTTCTAGATAACCCCTACCGCTAGCTAGGCCTGTAGTACAGACCTATATTCGCAGCTACTTATGGGGGGGGGGCTGGGGCAGGAGGATCACAAGTTCAAGGCTTATCTAGACAACAGTGTGAGTGAAAGGCTAGCATAGGCAACTTTGTGAGAACCTGTCTCGAAAAGTTAAAAGGGCTGGGGGTATAGCTCAGTGGCAGATTGCTTGCCTAGCATGGCCATGGCCCTAGGATCAAGCCCCAGTACCACAATCCATTAATCAATTGATCCATCAACCTTAATGCTTCAACTGCCCAATAATGGAGTTTTTTTTTTTTTTTCTTTTAACTGTCCAAAGTTAAAGGCTAATATTTTCTTTTGGGGGCAAATGACTTAGAAAAGTAACAACATCTTAATTAATATTGCTGACAGGACCCATGTTTAAAAGATGAATTTGACAGTTGCAACTTGATTTTCAACTCAGTCGAATTCTTTTTCATGCTAAATATATTGAGCATGAAACTCCATCATAATTTTTCATCCCTATATAATTTATTGCACCTCTGCCTCTGGATGTCGAACTGAAAGGTGGCAAAGAAGTACAGGTCTGCTTCCCAACAGCTTGCAATTTAAATGAATGGCAAACACATAGTACATGATGAACTCGAGTATCTGGCTGGCCAGTGCATCACTCAGGTGCTGGGAACCTGCAAGGCACCCGGCCGCAAAAGCAGATGGTATGTGCTGAGTTTGATGCAACCTAACAGAGCAGTGGGAGAAGTCAAGCAGAACCATCAGATCACAGGCTTCTATGCAGACTTCCTTCCTCTTCTCCTGCACCTCACTGGCTTTCTCAGGCATGGGTATTTGATTTTTTTCCTCAGCTCTGTGTGGGAACCTCCTAGCATCTGCTCTTATCACAGTCTACTTAACTCCTGCTACTGGACATTTGGAATTAACTTCTCTTGCTGTTATGATCAAATACCCTACAAAAAGCAACTTATAGAAGGAGTGGGTTATTATAACAGCATTGGAGAGGACCATTCCTTCCAGACGGAGAAAACATGGCAGCAGTAAGGAAAGTGTGACAGAGGAGGAAGCCAGAAGTTCACATTGCCCCCATTGGAAGCAGAGATCGAGTAAGCAGTGAGATGATCTATAAAACTTCAAGATCTTCTCCCAGTGTCCCACTCCCAACAAGTCTTCTCTTCTAAAGTCTCTAGAACCTTCCCAAACAACATCACCAGCTACAGAACAAGGGTTCAAACATACAAATCTATGGGGGGCATTTCATATTCAAACATTTTTCCTTCTGTTCCTTGTTATCTGACAGCTTCAAGTATTGAACGTGATCACACCCATCAACTTTTTCTTCTCCCCCATGAACTCCTGGATTTGACCCTACAGGAACAAGGCACTACCAGAGGTGCTTTTATTTCTTGAAAGCATAAGATAATGCCTAGTGGGAAACAGAACAAGGCAGCCATGTTTCTCTGGAGCCACTAAGGTGACCATAACACAGAGACCTTATGTCTCTCCAGTGTGCAAAGAGGGGATAAGAGACATTTTATTCTAATTATTCTGGAGTAAAGTTGCTTGCCACTCTTGGTTCATGTGAAATCATGAGGGGACTATCCTGAATACCTTTGCAGTTCCAATGAGTTGGGTACTTTATACATTGAGCACACCTCTCTTCCTCTTGGGAAAGGTTTCTCACCTGCTTATAAAAAATTAATAGGAAAAATGACAGTAATATAGCTGAGCAGTGAACAGACTTGAAAATTTATGCTCAGTTGTTCACTTTTGTTTTGCTGAAGCTACAGGGCCTTGAGACAACTTGGGAAACATACACATAAGATAAAGACACACATCAAATTACTCTCCAATTCCTGGATGATTGATTAAAATAAATTCACCTGTGTAAATCAATGAGTTCTCATTATAATGTTTATATTAACGTGTTTCTAGGTATTCATTTAGGGCTGCCCATAAAGTGGCACCATAAAAATATGGCCTACTTATGTGATTTCAAGGCCCCCTGGGAAGCCCTTTGCTTAACATTCTTCCTTGCAGAGGTCTCATATGGCCCAAAGATTCACCTATGGTAGTAAATGATTATAGTTAAGACTATAACATGTATTATCTCTTTTGAGTTTTCCCAGACACAAGAGGTGGGTATTATCATAATTCTGAAATTTATAGATGAGAACACTGATCATCAGAAATAGTAAATGACTGACCCAAAGTCAGTGAGATAGTAAATGCTATAGCCTGTATTGATAATTCATATAGTCTAACTCCACATCATATATTTCTCTCTACTCACCACCCTTTGTAACTAGGGGAATTACTCCTCAGGTCTGGTAAAGGACTGCTTTTTAGGACACCCTATGAAGAAGCACATGTATTTCTGTTGCTCTTGTCCTTCTACCTTGAATGTTTCTTTTCTTGCTACCCACAGAGCATTACTAGAAGGGGAGAATCTGATCCTACTCCAGACTTATTGGAAAGTAAAGGAGACAATTAGAAGAGGGCAAGCAAAATTAACAAAGTCATGATGTTTTTGTGGGGTGGTTTATGATTCCTCACATGAACTGACCAAGAGTAGAAGTCCTCTCACCCACTTCTCCAGGTGTGGAAAACCAAGGAACTTTGTGGCTTCTTGGGCATGTGGCATCTTGGGCATGTGGCATCTTGGGCATGTGGCATCTTGGGCATGTGGAGTCTTGGGTATGTGGAGTCTTGTGCATGTGGAGTCTTGGGTATGTGGAGTCTTGAGTATATGGAGTTTTGGGTATGTGGAGTCTTGGGCATGTGGAGTCTTGGGCATGTGGAGTCTTGGGCATGTGGAGTCTTAGGCATGTGGAGTCTTGGGTATGTGGAGTCTTGGACCTGACCTTGAGTTTCAGAGCTTTGCCTTCTTTCTCTTTCAGGAAGCTGAAGCATCTTTGGTGGAGTTAGAATGTCTTGCCCATTTCTTTGTATTGGTTGAGGGCCACTTGGGCCAGCCTTTGGAGCAGCAATAAAACATTTAGAAGCATTTAGATATTCTTGCATTCAACTCTCACAGAGGTTAATCGTGTCTGAGACAATAAAATGAAGGGAATGTTGCAAGACATCAGGTTAAAGTCTCAGGATAAGACATTATGAATATGTAGAATACAAGGAAGACTTTTTCCATGATTATAAAGGAAGTAGTTAACATTTTAAAAAACATCAGTCTCTCTCTCTCTCTCTCTCTCTCTCTCTCTCTCTCTCTCTCTCTCTCTGTGTGTGTGTGTGTGTGTGTGTGTGTGTGTGTGCGCTCATGTGTGTTCATGTGAAGACCAGATATAGATGGTGGCTATGTCTCCCTGTATTGTTTCTATTTATTTGTTTGTTTGTCTTGAGACAAGGTCTCTCACTGAACCCAGAGCTCACTGATTGGTTACACTGCTTGGTCAGTGAATTCTCCTTTCTCCTTTTAACAATGCCTATGTCAAGATTATAGACTCAGGCTGCCACAGCATATCTATCATTTTACATGGATACTCAAGATTAGAAATCAGTTCCTATATGGCTGTGTAGCAAGCACCATAGTCATTGAGTCACATTTCTATGACACATTTCTCTAGTACCAAGTCCTATTGTTACACTGAAATACTTCTATTGGGCATTCAGGAAATCTGCCTGCCATATTTACTTATGATAATGGCCAGACAAATCAGTTTCTGAGATCAAAGATGCCCTGGGACCCCAATGGCAGGAACCACAGTGTGGATGGGCTACTCATCACTCTTGTCTAGTTTTACTGAAGCTAAGGTGTTTGCTAAATACACTGGATGGTATTAGAGGAAGTGCGAATTCAGAGGCTTAAGTGATTGCTGTTTAGAAACAGATTATAGGTTTGGGTAGGGGTTAGGGCAATGCCTCCCTTCCTCCAGTAAGATTGTGAGTGGAACAGGACTACTCTAGTACAATTGTGAGTGGGACAAGAGTACTAGTCAGGAATGTAGCTTCCACTGGGTACTGAGCTGTACATGCTCTGACCTCCACAGGAAAAACGTGGCTGCAGCTGATACCCCAAGCTTCCACAACCAGGACCAGAATGACCTGTATAACAGCCCAAATGACCTGTATGACTGAGACTAGGACAGACACTTAGGCTCTTAAGCTAGTACAGGTGGCCCATTTCTAGAACCCACCTTCTGGGAGGGAATGATATGTACCCTGAATCTTAATGTGATTACACTTCTTTGTGCACTGGGTATTGTACTGTACCAGGAAACATTTTTTCCCCCAAATTATAAAGGGCTTAAATACATTGGGAATAAACAGCCTGTCTTTAGACTCCCAGAAGTCTGATACACATTGACAAATTCAATCTGCACTGCATTTTTATTCTTATCTCCTTGTAGGGTTTGTTCCTTGTATGACACCCGCAGAGACCCCCTAAATAAAGGAGGCAAACATCAAGGAAAAAGCATCCACTTACCTTTGAGCTCAGAAATTCTGAAGTGGTCAGACCCAGGTGGAAACTTGAGGCTGGACTAAAGAGTCCAGATGTCGGGCAGCCTGGTTCATTACACTTCTGACCCACTTCTGGCCACTGGAGGGCATTTCCTGCAGGCATGGGCAACTGCTCGCCACTGTGTGCTCCGGAATTGTTCACTGCACTTATTCCCTCCTTTTCCTTCTCTTCCACATTTCCTTCTCTTTGTGGTTGCAGCCCTCCCCCACCTAACACGCTCCCCCATCTGGAGGCCTCCCTAGCATGTTTTCTGCAGTGACAGCAATTCACGTCACTCACTAGCCTGGTGCTCCCTCATCTTTGCTCTCTGGGGTTGATAAATATGTAGTTCTAGCATGAAAGAGACTGGGTGTAATCATGGGAGACTCCTCAGAGTGAAACCTCAGTGCTCTTTGTAGACTCTGCCTCACTGAGAAGAGCTTGAGAAAATAAAGTTCTGTGAACAAGGAAAGGGAGGGGAGAGGAGAGAAACTGGGAAGGAGAAGTGAAGTGTGTGTGTGTGTGTGTGTGTGTGTGTGTGTGTGTGTGTGTGTGTGTTGTGGGGGCTCTATTTTGTGAAAAGGGTTAAAAGTCACCAGTTACCAGCATTCATTGTTTAAGGGAAACTCCAAGGCCAGGACAAGTTCTACACAAAGTCTACACAAAGTAGGTTTACCCTAATAATGACTTCTGTGTATGTACATTGGGTATTCTACTTTGCCTTTTTGTCGCTATGACAAAACATTGTGACCAAAAGTAACTTGAAAAGAAAGCATTTTATTGGGTTTATATGTGGCAGTTTGTAAGAAAATGACACCCCCCCCAAAGGGGTGGCACTATTAAGAGATATGTCCTTTTTTGGAGGAAGTGTGTCACTGTGGGAGGGCTTCTTGGTCTCTTTTGCTTTAGTTTCCATCAGTGTGTTAGTCAGTCCACTTCCTGTTACTGGAAAGATGTAGAACTCTCAGCTCTTCCAGCACCACATTTGCCTGCACGCTGCCATGCTCCTTCTCATGGTGATAATGTAAGGGAACCACCCCAATTACATGTTTTCTTGCTGAGTTGCCATGGTCATAGTGTCTCTTCATAGTAATAAAAATCCTAAGTGAGACATACTTCCAGGTCAAATGCATCACTGAGGGAAGGCAGGGCAGAAACTCAACACCATGGAGGAACTCTGCATGCTCTTTCTCTCGGACTTGCTCTTATTGGCTTATGTTGAGATAGTGTCTTTGTCCAGCCAGGACTACATGCCCAAGGAAGGGTGCTGCCTATGTGTGGTGGTGTCACTTTTCAATCAAAACAGTCCCTCACAGAGGTGCCCACAGAGTAACCCGATAGACACAGTTACTGAATTATTCTCTTCTTGGATTCAAGGGTGTGTCAAGTTGACAATTAAAGCTAAGCATAGTAAGAGGGAACCCTCAAAGTTGATAGTTTAAGGAATTTTTCTGAGGCTCTTAGCAGCCTAATTGGGATACTAGTTCTTATTTTGAAGAAATACATAGGGCTACTTGGTTACAAGTGACAATTGTCCACTGCTTAGGAAGATGGCTCAGCCCATAAAATGCTAGCCACACAGTTGTGAAGACCCTAGTCCCACCTCCCATAACCCATGTAATAAAAGCTGGTCACAGCAGTATGGGTTTATAATCCCAGCACTGATGTGAAGACAAGCGGACCTCTGACATTTCCTGAACAGCTAGCCTTGCCAAATCTGTGAGCTCCAGGTTCAGTGAGAGATCCTGTCTCAAAAAATAAAGAGAAGAATGTTTGAGGAAGGTACAGAAGGTCAACCTTTGACCTCCACATGCACATGAACACACAGGTCTACATCCTCTCACACATATGCCCATACTCATATGTTCTCTCTCTCTCTCTCTCTCTCTCTCTCTCTCTCTCTCTCTCTCTCTCTCTCTCTCTCACACACACACACACACACACACACACACACACACACACACACATACACACACAAAAGGAAGAGACAGACAGACAGACAGACAGACAGAGAGGGAGGAGAAACCAGGGACAAAACATACACTAAGACACCCTAAAATATTATTCAGTTTTCTGTAATTTTTCCTTTATTTGGAGTCCATTTGATTTGGTTCTTTTTAGTTTTGCCTGAATCAGGACTCAAGTATTATAGTGAAACTCATTCAGCCTTTGAAGCCCATAGAGGAGGCATGAATATAACTCAGGGGCTTTGAATCATTGAGCTCAGGGGATGTCTGAGCATTGGCCTTTATCAGCACTCAACTCCAACACCTTTCCCCTTGTCTACAGATTCACCCCTTACCGTCAGCCCCCCACCTCTGTCCTACAGTACCCACACATTCATAATAAATTTCTCCAAGGCCAGCTAGGCCCACTCTTTTTTTTTTTAAAGCACTGATTGGTTCCTGGACTTAGGGGTAATTAGTAACTTAATAGAAACCAACAAATCAGAGTACTGAAAAAAAATCAATGAATAAATAAAGCCTTTGAAAAGAGCATTTAAGGCTTATGACTGCTTGGCTGCTGGCTTCCCCATCAGCCAGCAAGTCCTTTCTTCTTCAGTACCCTAATGAAGTTCTGATCAAAGGACTTCACACTTCTGAATCCTCGAACATGTGGGCACCTTTTCAGTCCTTCATCCCTGCTAAAGCTTTCATGCTGCATAATTCGGATCATTCGTGAGTTCTCTGTTCTGTGGAAGGAGACTCAGTCATGTATCCCTGGGGCGCTGGAGCTTGTGGCCAGTGGGAAGAGGCAGTCAATGGTTATACATGTGGCTCAACAAACACATGGTGCTTATTCTTCCAGGCAAGCAATAGGGCCCTGACAACCACTAGTTCATGTGGTGTTAGAGGGCAGCTTTACAATACACTGGCAAAATATAGGGGTCTTGTTATTTCTAAGACTTGAGCTTCGGGATAACAATATAGCTAACTTCCAAGTCTGTGAGTTTCTCCATGTGAGACATTTGCTAGGAAGTTGTGTGATCCAGTCTCTAGGCTTCATAGTGATTGTGTTTTATATACATACATACATGCAAGTAAGAATACATACATACATATATACATAGTCTTTAAACTCCTGTAAATCTGAGATGTTGAATTCTATGAACCAATGAAAAGATAGCATTATTTGAAAATAGAGTACCTATTATGTTGGATCATCTTATATTCTCCCCACTTTCCACTGTGAACATTCCCTGTTGATATTAGTTCAGATCGCTTCAGATTTAATTAAGTGTGTGAAGTTGGTATTGGGTACTGACTATTAACACATGTAATTATTTTTATAAGAACTATTTTCTGCATGTTTGGTTAAATTATAAAGATTTTTTTTTTAGGTAGGACAGCAACATTTAATACAAAATGTACTGACTGTGTTAACATGTGTAATTATTTTTATAAGAACTATTTTCTGCATGTTTGGTTACATTATAAAGATTTTTTTTTTTTTAGGTAGGACAGCAACATTTAATACAAGTCTGTGAGTATAAAACACAGACAGAGTAGAGACAAATTAAAAAATCTTAGGTAGTAGGATGCTATTTTTTCACGATAATTATAAGAATAATTTTACCTGAAGAGTTTCAGAGTCATGCAGAGTTCAGTTTGAATCTGGTCTGTATTGCTAATATATTGATTTTAACCAATTAATAGTCTCAAAATTTAATATCCTCATTTAAAATTTGAGATGGTAACATTATATTAATAAGAAGGTCAGTAAAAATTTAAATCACATAGTGCTAAGATTATATAAGGTTCTAGAAACATATATTTCTTAGTTTTCTTTTAGTTTAAATAGTCGGATGTGAACTTGGGAAATATTTATATTGTCTTGGTGGGTGCTCTTTCTTTCTCTGTTCCTACTTTCTGGTTGAATGAGCATGGAATAAGAGGACCCCAAATGTCTAGATGCTCTTGGAGTGAAAAGGACACGTGATCTAGCATTCTGTTCGTAGCACTCTTCTAGTACCAGGACCCTTCCTGGACTCCTCTCTACCAGAACCATCACTATCAGGAAGTTTCCAGAGCAAGATTGGTGCTTGAACCTCTGTGCAGGGAGAGGGATTGGGTCCAGAGATGGGGTGGTTCACTGGGCCTTTTGTCAAGGAGTCCCAATTGCCCAGCCCAAGCTCTGAGTAATTCACAGTACAGCAACCCTAGGACACAGAGAGGCAGAGTACTGTATCAGAATCTTTCTGGTCAGATACACCATTTCTTATATCAGTACTTTTTTTCTGTAGAATTGAAACAACAGCTAGAAACAATCTCAGCCTCCAAGCTATTAACCTGGATGGAATTCAATCTTTTTTTTTTTTTTTTTTTGAGCTGAAGATCGAACCCAGGGCCTTTTGCTTGCTAGGCAAGCACTCTGCCACTGACCTAAATCCCCAACTTGGAATTCAATCTTATGAGTAAAGATTCCTAAAGAAATGAGCATCTAGAGGCATTAATACAACTACAGATACTTCAAAAAGTACTTGACACTGTATTTAGCATCTCTCTGGGCTTTGTATTAGGTATTCCTTATTATGAAGAGTGAGCATTCCGGGAACCTGGCCTATGTAATTTCATACTTCTCAGGCATTGCCACATCTATTACAGATCAGCAAACAAGTTTGTGTAAGTAAAGCAACATATTCAAAATTTCATATCCAGGAAGTTGCAAAACAGGTTCCCCAACCTGTGATTGCCGGGTTTTCTAGTCTCCTCTCTTTCACTTCGATTGCTTATCAGCTGCTTCCATCAGATTTCAAAGACAAACCTGAACATCCCATTCAGTATTTGAAGCAAGCTCCAGATAAGGAGTCGTGAACCAATGTCTTCAGCTCTCCTGCCTATATTTGGGAGTTTGGATGACACTGTCTTCTGGGTGGAGTCTGATCTTTTCCCATGGCACACATTCACAGGTATTTCAAACTGGCAATTCACCGATATTTGACAGATGATGCTCTTAGGCTATACCATCAGGAAGGATGGCTGTGCCTCAGTTCAGCCTATGGAGGGTTTGCATGGAAAAGGAGGGCCATAGCATGTCTGCTCTGGTAGGGTGCACCATCACAGGACACTTTTCCTGGCAGTCATAGCATGTGGGTCCTCTGTCCTGACTAAGCTCTTATCATAGAGTCTCGGATAGTCCCTTGCGTTTCCCTACTGGTCTCCATCTATTTCCAGAATCTAGTTTGATTGCTGTTTCTGAAGGTCCTGGGATCCTATTTGCAAAGATCACTTAATGAAGCATTTCCATGTAATCCCAAAGCCTCGCAAAGCAGTAAGCACAGATCATCATCCAGACCATCTACTTTTACCCTAATGAAAATGAAGAGTCATGTTCTTCACCCTCTCTCTCTTTTTTTTTTTTTTTTGAAACCCAAATATTGACAGGTGGGGAGCAGGTGGAGACAGGCTACACTTGTCAGGGATGTGTCTGAGTGGTAGGCGGGGGAGAGGTGCGGAGATGAGCAAGATATCAGCTTAGTGGCTCCTTTCCTGTTGTTGTTGAGTGACACTCGGATAGATCACTAAACATATAAAAATAGAAGCTCCATGTCAGCCTTCTCCTTGCACAGGGTGCTGTACTGCAGTGTTTAAATCTGGTTGTCAGTATGCCACTATCGTTATTTATAGAGGAGGCCCATATTAAAATTTGGAGAGTGACAGAGGAAGAGGGGGAAAGAGAAGGACACATTTTAAAGAAAAGGTGCTGCACATTTTGTTTTGCATTGACTGAGCATTCACTTTATCCTGTCTGAAATAGTTCACGTCTGTATAGGAGTGTACACCTCTTTTAACTTTGTATGTGTGCACATGTATGTAGGTGTAGGAGCTCAAGTGCCACAGTGTGCATCAGAGGACAACCTGTAGGTGTCGAGGACAACCTGTAGGTGTCGAGGACAACCTGCAGGTGTCAGAGGACAATCTGCAGGTATAGAACCTTGCCTTTGCGTCCTGATTGAGACAGGGCCTCTTTGCAGTGGTGTGAGCCAGGCTTGATGGCCCATATTGCTTCAGGAGATGGTTTTGTCTCTGCTGCCCATCTTCTCAGAGCAGTGTGCTAGGATTAGAAAATTGTACCACTGCTTCTGGCTTGTATGCAAGTTCTGAGGGTCTAAATTCAAGGCATCAGGCTTGTCAATCCAGTGTTTTAACTTACTTAATGGTCTTTCCAGCCTAGAACATATATTTTACAAGGCCTTTCCACACAAGCCACCATTAGTCACAAAGATCCCAGGGCAGCATAGCATTTCTCTCTCTGCAGAATCTGTGGGAGATGAAGCCAACCCTAGCCTTGGCACTCAAGTCAGCTGCAGGTAGTACCCCTCAGGTGTGCATTCTCAAAGGAAGCACTTTCTTCCTTCTTGGAATTATATTGGGTGTTTTTTCTTGGAATCATTGGGTGTTAGTTCTTGGAATCATATTGGGTGTTGGTACTGCCATGTAACAGATGAGGAAATTTAGCCATGAAATGATGAACTGAACAACTCACTCTGGGGTTGGGGCTTTAGCTCAGTGGTAGAGCGCTTGCCTAGCAAGCACAAGGCCCTGGGTTCGATCCTCAGCTCAAAAAAAAAAAAAATGAAAAACTCACTCTGACTGGAGTACAGAGACCAAGAATGGCCTGAGACATTCTAGATACTGAAGACAGGACACACAAATGGACAGAAGAACCCCTGCCTTTGTGGCTGTGGGAGATGAACGTTAGCATCCTTCAAGTCCATAGTTTAAGTTGAAGTTCAGACTTATTTCATTTTAATCATTTGGAAACTGTAAATTGGTTTAAAAGTCAAAGCACATAAAAAATAACTAATTTATAGGCTTTACTCGTTCTACCACAGGTGACTTGTCAGTTCTTGGGTGACATACATGATGGTCTATGGTCATATTCTATTAAAGTGGATATAGTATTATGAAACATTTCTAGAGGTGCCCAGAGTTGAATCTACAAGATTCCTGTGGCTCACATGAGATAACCAAGACAGTTACCTTCAAACTTCTCTGAACTGTAGAATTACCCAGAAACTCTCCAACAGTAGTGATTCCTTTGTCCTTTCCTAGGAACTTTAATACAAAGTAACTTAGAATGTAACCAGAATGTTTAATACGTGATTCTAATGGAGAGAGAAGTTTCAGAACCACTGAAGTAGGGTCTGGCTAATTGGATGGTAACTATTTGTGTACCCCTTTGCTATTCACCATAATTTCCTCCCATTGCAAACAGGCATTAAATGATCACAAGTACAGAGGAAGGTCCCTCCTAATTCAAGGTGGTGAATCATGACTGACTAGTTGTCCCTCATTTGGCTTCCTTATAACTACAACAAAGAAAGAATGGTGAACATAGATTAATTGGGGCCTGAATGAAGTTAGAATGCTGTCCAGGTCTGCTAGAGAATTCTAGATACCAGCTCTATGTTGTCCCATAGGACATCTTTATGCCACTATGAATAATTATAAATCATATTTGTTAGGCGCTCACACCATACCATCCATCATGCTAAGCTAGTTACATTCATTATCTCAACACGCCTCCACAAACAGCCCATGAGGACCACACATGTGTGGGAGGGGCTTAAATGTCTTGTAAAAGGTTTCAGTTAGCACACGGAAGCATTGGGACAGAAGCTGAGTCTGTGCTTTCATCAACAGCATGCTGTAGTTTGGGATCCACAATGGAAAGAACTAGAAGTCTGGAGTCAAAGACTTTCACTTACTGCCTGTGTTCTTTTGAACTGGAAGCCCTGTCCAAATGCAGCAGGTTATTCCATTACCTCAGACTCAGAGACTTACTCAGGAAACACTTGGAGTCTTATTATGAAGAAGACTTGGAGTCTTCTTCAGGGTCTGGGAGTCCAAACAATATGGAGGCACTAGACATTTCTCCCTGGGCATGTCTAGACCCTGACAGAAGCAGCCACATTCCCATTCCAGACAGGCCTTGGGCTGTCTCTGTGTCACTGATCCATGCTAGCTACAGCCTGTGGAGAATTGTCACCAACTGCTCCCCAGCTGCCTCATGTTAATGCAATCAGCAAGAAGCCTGTACACCTGACGACAGTTCAGACTCTGAGGTGAATGATTAAAGTTTAAAAGGTCGCATGCCATTGTAATACCAAAAAGAAACTTCATGATTCATCATTTCTGATGCAATCTCATCTGTTTAATAAAGCTGTATTTCACTCACAGCTCATTTTTAATGAGCCAATTTAAGTAATGGCATTGGGGTTGGCTAATTTCACCCCGTTTCTTTGCAAGCCAGAAGTGGTGTGTACTTGAAAACACGCACACACACACACACACACACACACACATACACACACCCCACAAAAACAAAAACAATAACAATAACAACAAAAGAAAAACACCAAAAAAGCCCAAAGGGCTTAAGGACTTGTTTGTTTATGGTGTCTTTCAGCCTTCAGCTTATCAGGTGTTATTTATGCCAAACTACGGAATTTGGACTGAAATATCAGGCAAAAGCATACCAGCAGCTGGATATGCTAATGCACAAATAAACTATGTCTCTCATAATCGTATAGAAGGAAATTTATATCAGGGGCAAATCCTGTTGTCAGTAGATTCCTGTATCAGAGGGCATGCTGCCCAGGGTGAAGTTTCATTCATACAAGAAAACAGAACTTTTTGGCACCGCTTATCTTAGATCAGTGATTCTCCACTAGTGACAATTGCGTCCCCTGGGGAACATTTGGCTATTTCTGGGGATGTTTTTAACTGTCACAGCTAGAAGGGGCAGAGGCATTACTGCTAGAATCCAGTGGGAAGAGGTTAGGATTGCTGCCTGGCTTTGTACATTGCAGAGGGCCTGTATCAAGCAAAAACTTGGAGCTTCAGAGGGCTCCAAAGTTCCAGAGAGAAGCTTTAATACTCTTGTGGAAATGAGGGTAGATTTGATCTCACTCTCTTAGTCCTAATTCCCATCAGTGCCAGAGCTTGCCTCTTAAACTGGATGTCTTGAAAGAGATCCTTCTCATCCATCAGCACACACCTTGTCAGGGTGGGCAATGTGTCCTGGAAGGAGATAAAGGAGTGGGAGTGGCCAGAACCTAGACTCTCTCTCTAAAAATACTGAAAATAGAAAGTGTGAAAAGTTATTCAAATGATAACTTACATTTAACAGATAAATTAAAGATCCAACAAAAGAAGGTGACCTGCTCATCGTGACAAGCCGCAGTCTCACAGTATTTATTTTGCTACATTCGTTCTGAATTAGAGAACAATAGGTTTCCACCCACTCATCAATCTACTTTCTAAATACAGCCCACAAATTAACATCTTCCCCATCTTCCTCTGCTCCTCTCCCCTCCTCCCTACATTGGCCCCATCACATCTGCTTTTTGATGTGGTGTGACCCAAACCAAACTACTTTGACTGGTAATTTTTTAACCTAACAGTTACAACAGTTGTCATGTTAGCGGTGGAGGCAGGAGCATTTTGGCTCTGTGGCTCCCTGTGCATGGTTTTAGAAATTTCTCCAACACAATGCTAGTCCTTGTTGCTGGTTGTCATGGTATAAACTTTGTTTCCTGGGCATCTGTTAGGGACCCAAGATGGAGAATGCCTGGATGTACTAAGTGAAGGAACATGATGTGGGTATCTTGCTACTTGTGGACCAGGGATAATTCGAATTCTTGGTTTTCTAGTTTGCTTTTGTTTATTTGTTTTCATTAATCTGTCTTGTTTCCCAGTTTTTCTCATTCAGTAAAGAGCAATGTAGCTTATCCTCACTAGGCCCCAAACCTACAAGGTCTGTCTACATCTCTAACTCTTTACCTCTCTTTCCTGCATCCACACCAGTGATAACACCCTGCAGATACATCTCTAATTCTGTAATCCACTCATTTCACCATGGCTTGCATCTACCAGTCCCTAGATCATTATGCCTCTCATAATGTGTAGTAACATCCCAACTGGCCTCCATTCTTCTATTTGGCTGCCCAGGATAACCAGAGTCTTTAAAAAAAAAAGTTCCTCATTTTAATAAGCATAAAACATAAATCCCTTTCCCAACCTATAAGCTATTATTGTCTTTTGTGGCTATCTGCCTACCTTGGCTCCCAGGCTCTTTCTTTCTGTCCTTCATGTTCCTACTTCTGATCCCCAAATGTCAAGTGCATTCTTACTTTAGGATCATTGCCCTTTGTTCCTCTGCCTGGCCTCCTTTCTCCAATCAAATTCTATTTCTCAGAACCTCACCTGCTATCCAATGTAGCATAGCATGTCTGCTCCTCCTTGATTATTGTATGTTGCATTTTTTGCTTTCTTTACTTTGTAGTGCTAATCAGCACCTAAAGAAGTATTTGTGGGGTCTGGGGAGAAAGAGAGAGAAAAGGGAGCTCCAGGAGGGTAGGATTCAGCATGCTCTGTATTTTAGTATTTAACATAAAATGGGCACTTGGTGCAAATTGTTTTGCATGCGTGAATGAATGCATGCATGCATAAATGAACGGCCATCTTTTAATGTTTAACTGCAAACTTCACATTCTCATCACAACTTTTCATCTTCATTGTTGGAATCGGGATGAGTGTCCCTAAATTTTCCATATGCCATCACAGTAACTTGAACTTCTGGTTGAATATTTTGGTTGCTCAGTTAGTCTTAATGTCTGAAATTGGAAGAGCTGTTTTAATGGTCAGCTTTTGGTTTACTTATTTGTCTCTGGGGGTTGTCATTTGCTGTCACTATGTCCATATATCTACCTTTATTTAATTCCTTTTTCCTATTTACTTGACCTTCCATAAGATTTTATTACACATTTGAGCATTTTCCATATATTTGATGATCATGACCTTAGTGTGCTCTGCTCAAGGTCAACACTGATATCATTTACTAACCACAGAAGTGCCACCGCTATGCCCAAACTCTTCTGGCTGTCCTTTATCATCCTTCTCTCTTCAGTCTGGATGGAAATATTGAAGTCCCTTTGAATTGGCAAAGGCTGATGGAAAATGACTTTGCCACTTGCATTTTGTGAGTGATTCTGTCTCAAGTGTTTTTACAAAACGGCTTTCCTTTCATCTGCTAATTAGAAATTTCACTGTAAGAGACTATGAAGTTCGCTGGCTGTGGTTTGTTCTTTAAATGCCCTTGCTACTTAATCTTCATGAAGCACTTATTAAGATGCTGAATGATCCTTAAACAGGGCTTTTTTTCCCCCTTTTCTACAAAAGGCATAAAAAAGAGAACACATAACAATAGCAAATGTGATGAGCAGAGTGGCAGCTATCTAGACGTGCAGATGTGAAGGCCATGGAGAACAGAAGCAAACTACAGAGTTCATATCCAATCATCTACCCTGGTTAAAGTTCATTTAGGTTTGCCAGCTTTACATGAGTCCTCTGGTATTGATTAGAGACGCAATAAAAACAATAGAAATATTCAGGTTTAGTCAACTCTTTTATTTGCAGGGCTCCAAGTATTTATGCATGTTGTATTTTTTTCCCCATTTCCTTGCTATTTTTGTATGTTGGTAATTCCTGGATCAGGATTAAGAAGACCTTCACGGGACTTGCAGGTATTCTGCCTATTCGAGTGGCTTCAGGTCACGAGTCAACACATTTTCCCTTAGAGTATGAGACAGAAAGTGTTTATCCTTTTATTCACATGGTCTTTGTTGCAGCAATCTGCTAGCTCTCGTAGGATGAACTAGCCAGAGATAATATATAAATGAGTGTTAGTACTTTTCCAATAAAACTTTATCAAAAGAGGCAACAGGCTGGATTTGATTTGTGAGCCATAATTTGACGACATGTACCTTAGGTAATTGAGTCAAATTCCTTAGTTCTTATTTTAGTTATCAGATTTGGCTATTGAGATGGGAAGTGTTCAAGTGATAGAGTTCTTTCTGCCATGCTCAGGGACTCCTCTAGCCAGGGCTGTTCTGCTTGAGATTACAGAATGGTAGACACCCTGTTGCTTGTCATCAGGATGGGGATTTCTCATTTGGGCTCAAACCCCAACCAGAGAACAACTACAATACTAGAGCAAGGAGCTTCCTTTGAAATTCAAAGGTACAAATGATTTAGTCTTTAGGTGAATGCCAAAGTTTGTGAACCAAATTCTATTACAAGTGAAAGAGCGGAAGAGTCGGGAAATTGGGGCAAAGAGTGGATGCAAGAGCCCTTGCATCCCTTTCCCAGCTGAACATTGCTTCTTCATGTGACCTCATCCTGATCCCTCCCTGTCACGTGGTTGAGTTCTGTCATTTCCAATTGTGTCATTATGCTGGAAGGACGTCTCTACATGCCCAAATAGGAAATCCTTTGGGAACTCCACTAAAAGTTGAATTATGAACACAGAGCTGTCACTCAAAATTTTCCCTTTGTGGAAAATGTGGGCAAGGAGGTTTTCTCACCTGTCATTCATTTAGGACACAAAACACTTTTGAGAACTCAGAGTGTATAATGAATTCATACCTCTAACTACATGCCTTTTATTCTCATTTAGTACAGTTTTAGTTAGGAGGCCACCAGAGTTAATAGTCCTACTGGTAACATCGACAAAATACACTTGCTAGTCAGAGCAATGTTTTCAGTGTTGGGATCGTAGAGTTAGCAAAATAGGTAATAAAGAAAGTTGTTTCTCATGAGAGAAGTGATGAAGTCCTCAAAAATATACCTGGAGGTCCTCAAAGACTTAGATAGAGAAGGGGGCTCCTCGTTGGAGCCACCTGAATACACAGTTGTCACTGGAACTTCGACCTCATCCTAGTTACAGCCATGGACCCTGCCAGGGAAGCACTTGTTACTTTCCCACTTTATAGGTTAGGAAGCTAAGCCTTACCAGTTATCTAAGTTACAGTCAGAGCAAGTTTTTAATCCCAAAAGATCTAAGCCTAGCATTCTTAAACAATTATTGTATGCCACTATTTCCAAAATGACTCTAATCAGAACTAATTCCATTTTCAGAAGCCGGAGCTTCTCAATTGGGTGGTGGTTTGCCTCATTGACTGTATTTGGGGTGGGAAGAGTCTCAGTTGCAGAAAATAGCATTGCAATAACTGGAAGTGGTGGTGCTGATGTCCAAGAGAGTAGTATCTTAGAGTTAATACACTTTCTTATTTACAAATTTTAAATTCTAGCTTTTAAATTCAAATGTCATTAAATGTTTTAGATTGAATTAAGTTAGCAGCCTCCGGTTTGTTACCAAACAAAGGTTCTTGTCTTTTTTTAGGGTCTCTCTACCACTAAGGGGAAGGATCAGGACCAGACTCATACCTAGTGTGGGTTTCAATGTGGGTTCAGGGGAATCTAACTCATGTTCTGATTGATGATATGCCCTTTACCCACTAACCTATCTCCCCAGGTCTCAGGTCTTTGAATTCAAAGTCTCAGCATTCTACTGAATGTAGGTGACAGACTTTATCCTAAGAGATAGAGGAGAGGCTTGTTGGGAAAGCAAATAAGCCATGATTTCATAATGCAAGTTTTCAAAGCCAGAAGAGGAAGCAGCGGGTAGCTCCTTATGCACGTTGAACTTCAGCTCACTCTGTAGACTCCATCTCTCAAAGTCCTACCTACTTACTCCTAGCCTGTCAAATTTAAGATTTCAACTATTAGGGACTAAAATTGTTGACCTATAAACAATGTGTTTGTTTACATAGTGTTTCACTTTTCTTTCTTTCTCTTTTTTTGTTTTTTTTGTTTGTTTGTTTTTTGAGACAGGGTTTCTCTGTGTAGTTTTGTGTCTTTCCTGGAACTCGCTTTGTAGACCAGGCTGGCCTCGAACTCACAGAGATCCACCTGGCTCTGCCTCCCGAGTGCTGGGATTACAGGCGTGCGCCGCCACCACCTGGCCGTGTTTCACTTTTCAAATAACATGGTATTTAGATCTGGAGGTTCAGTTTTCATGCTCTCCATTGTGGCCTGGTCACTTCAGAGTTTCTGTGGTCTGCTTGAAAGGCTAGCAATCCCCTCTCTGCTTTTGTAGTCTCCACAGACCCATTTCCACAGTTATTATGGTTTACAATTCACTAATTTACCTGGTTAGTGAGGAAAGGTCTAGGGGATAGATTCTAAAAATAAGCTAGCTATCTGGAAGTTGTTCTAGAAATCAGTCTCCTTAATTTTTCTTGTCTAGACAAGAAAAATCGTCTCATTAGAAAACAGGGGGGAAATGCACTCAGTATAGTCTCTCTCTATGGCAGCTTCCCAATGTAGGACAGGAAAAGAAGGCGATGTTCCCAGTGGAGCTGAAGCCAGAATAATGAGAAGAGGAATGGAATTACCCAAACTGGAATGTGGCCAAGACCTAGGGCTACCACCTGTGCAAGCTGCAGTCACATGACTGAGGAACTAATTGTAGTTTTCCTCTTTCTGGAAAGCTCCTTGCAGATATAGCTGATGGCTGTCCTCAGAGCTATACCACTTGGCCAGTCTCATCAGAGAAGTATTTTCATGAGTCATGTCTGCTAACTCCAACTTGGTGGGTGTTTTTAATTTTCATTAGCCTTCTGTCAGGTCTGCTTCAAGGGCTAAAGAACTGGTTCTCAACTCATGGGTCTCGACACACCTCTATCTCCAAAAATATTTATGTTATGATACATAACTAACAAAATTAGGTTATGAAGTAGTAACAAAATTAATTTTATGGCTGGGGGTCACCCCAGCACGAGAAACTGTATTAAAGGGTCACAGCATTAGGAAGGTTGAGAACCACTGTATTAAAGTACCCTCCAAATCCTTGGCCTGGAAGGACTTGTGGATTTGCCCTATCTTGTAGCCAGAGGCTTTTCTGCATCCCACCTGGTCCCACAGTCCCTTATAAAATGATCAGTCAGAGGTTTAATATTAATTGTAAATGTTTGGCCAGTGGCTCAGGCTTATTACCAACAAGCTCTTACAAATTAAATTAATCCATTTCTATTAATCTATGTACTGCCACATGGCTGTGGAGTTATCAGGCTGCTGGCATTTTGCTCCTTGGGCTGCTGGATGTTATCTGCCAGACTTCACCCGTGTTCTTCTGTATCTCTGCCTGGATTTCCCACCTGTCTTGCCATAGGCCATAGCAGCTTTATTCATCATCCAATGAGAGCAACACATATTCACAGTGTACAGAAGGACATCCCACAGCACTATCTCACTACCCATTTCTGAGTAGCCTTTAGCTACATGATCTCATTCATATCTCATGACCCATGCTTTCCATGCTGGGAGAGAGACATATTCACCTGTACTCCATGCAGAGGTGACACACTGGAAAATAGAAGACTTTTAGTATCAGAACTTAAGCCACACTTCCATACGCACCTTAATTAAATGTAGTTATGTCAGTTGGCTGCACAATAAGCATCATCTATTCAAAGCCAAGCAATGGGAACAACTTAAGCCAACAGGGTTAAACTGGTAACTGTGGATAATAAACACATCCAGAACACCATGGCATCTAATATGGCTTCCTTTCTTTCTTACTTTCTCCACATTGGTGCTTCATACCACTAAGAACTCAATCTCTGATGCCAGAACCATGAAGGGAATTTTCCCCTTCTAATCCCCCAGGGCTGTACACTGTGATGTCATGCTCCGGGCAGCCATACCTCCTCTTCTTCAGTCTGTCCCCTCTCACCCTTGGTGAGGGTGCTGCTTCTGATCAGAAGCTGCTGTGGTGTGTTCTTGACAGGCCTCTATGGGTTCTAGTTTACACTGCTGTGCCTTCTTAGTTCATTTCTAGTCTTTCCAGTAGAATAGGCCTCTACATATTCCCCTGGGAGCCTATGCACCAGGACTGAATCTACAGACAAATTTACTGTTCTTATCTTCTTTTTCTTGTCTGTCTCCCCTACGAGTATGGGAACAACTTGACAATGCAGAGCCTAACTTTCTGCTCATTTCAGCCTTTTGTGTCTGGTTTGTACCTGGCAATGGTAGGTAGGCACTCAGACCATTCTGGGTAAATAAGTGGATATTTAAAATACTCCACTATCACTCAAATACATTAGAGATGTGATAGACAGACAGACTCTCTATGAATTTTATAGTCTGGCACTGACATCCAAGCAGATAACCAAGACAGGTTAACAAGTGTGGATCCAGAAGCATGGCAGCCATTCATGGGAACATGGGTAGGAGAGGCTTCACCGTTTAATGCCATGCAATGTTTTTATGAAGAGCATTAGGTCTCACTAGGATGTTTTCACACATACATAGTATTACATTGTTCTTATCCCCCCTGACCCCCACACGTATACATTACCCTCCTCTTCCTCTTCTAAATAACCCCTTCTCTGCTTTCCAGTTACATGTATTCCACTCCCTCTCTTGTTACCCCTCCTCCACTGAGACCCCCCTCAACATGTAGGTACATATAGAAACAAGTATCTATAAAATTAAATCCAGATTCTGCATATGAGAGAACAAAATGAGGTTTTCTTTCCAAATATGGCTTGTTTCACTGAATGGTCCCAGGTCCAGCCATTTTGCTGTAAATGCCCAGATTTCAGGCATCCCTACAGTGGCCTTTCTCTTTCTACCTCTATCCTCAGGTGAGACCTAAGAGGAGCACCTCTTTCTCACATGACCCACTCAGCTCTCTCTTAGCTCTTACCTCATACCTAGCTCAGACAAATTCGGAGGAATCATTTTTCTGGAATGCTGGCATCCACTTCGTTGAAATCTGCTAATTCTAAGCATTAACACTCTTGGTCAGAAATAGCTCAGAACCTTATGGGGAAGTCAGACAAGCAAACTGTTTGGCCACAGTGATGGAGAAGATATTAATATCTTCTTTTGTGGTAGTCCTTTTCCTCAATGTCCTTTCTCTTTGCACCCTACCTCCATTACCAAAATAAAAAAAAAATTTTTTTTTTGAGAATCTACAATAAGAGATTTGAAAGTCAATCAAAACCTGGGCAGAAAATCAGCCCAAAAGGGATAAAGCTTCCACTTACGTTTTCCTTCGGCAGCAAAGGGGGCAACTTAAATTATTTACAGAGTCCATAAAGACAAGGACCTCATTATTCAGAGACCTGGAATTGATGTCAGTTAGGGGAGGCCAGGTTTAGCTGCCCTGGCTGAGGAAGGCAGGGGAAGGGTTAATTCCCTTTCCTTCCCTCCTCCCCTATTCCCTGGGTGAGCTTTAGGGCGAGGGGAAAACTTTGTTAAGCCTCCAGCTTTCTCTGCATTATGTCCAGGTGGCATGACGTGAGAACAGACGAAAAGATTAAAATCACCGAGGAAATCGCTCTGTCTGAGTCCAGATCACGACGCCTCGCAGTGACCCAGCGACCCAAGTCCTATCTGTCAACTTGTCCTTCCAGCGACTTCTCACCCCATGCTCCATGGCTGCTACTCTAGGGGGTGGAAAAAAAAAAAGTCAGGAATTGGAAGGAGGGGGAAGGAGGGCGAGAGGAAGCAAGGATAAAATACTGCCTTATTACTAAAGACTTTGCGATGCGGGTCAAACGCGGGGCGCCGGACCCTTTTAACAAACCAAATACTTTTTCCAGACCCTCATTCCCTAAGGTTTCTGTAGTCTTGATTGCAACTGCCAGGTCCCCCAGGAAATCCCATGCCCTTCTTCTGTCTCCACAAACAATAGGTAATTCTTAAATAGCCCAGTGAGGAGAAAGGCTTTCCTAGGCATCAATAAAAATCATCCCAGATCTGCGTTGACTTTGCTTAATTTCTTGGGCGTCACAAAGGAAGTGTGCCACACTTGGTTCTTCCAGTCCTGCCAGAGTTACATTGCTTATTCTGGGGTTGTAGGTGCCGTAGGGGGAAAAGACAGAAGGAGGTGAAAACCCATGGAATCTTTTTAACCAAGTTCACCACTCTGAGTGGCTACTTATTAGTGGCCTGCAGTAAACCCGGGTTGGCAGGGGAGCCAGCTGGAGACTGGAGACTTGCCCATCGGCGAAGCAGCTCATTCCTCGCATGCACTGGATTGAACCATATTTCAAATATAAACAGCAGCCAGATATTGGCAGTCCCCTTTGGTTCAGATTCACTCAGCATATAAACAGAGCCTAACTTTAATAAGTTGCATAAATGCTGTTTTCTCTTAAATAAATGCTTTGGGTTCCCTGTTTTGCCTGTGCCTATGGCATAATTGCCAGAGGACCTCTTCAGCAGTAAATTATTGCACAAAGAAGGAGATACTTAGCACATTGGGCAACACATCTCCAAGATTTTGACATGTGAAATTAAAAAACAACGTATCATTTAAAGTAGTCATTGTATAAAAAGACATACATGAGTGGTTAAACCTCAGACCTGGGAAAGTTTGCACAGTATTTGTTTGCTCTTTTCCTTGGTCTGGGTTTTATTGTAGGGTTGCATCCATGATGTCATATTGCACTCAGTCATCACACTTTTGCAGTCTCCTCTTAACCATGTTTGATGACCCTGGAAATGTTTGGGAAAGTATTGGCAGGCATCTGTTTCATAATTGTTTATACCATTGAATATTTTTCAAAATTTAACTTGAGGTTGTTTTCTTTTAAAGGAAATATATTTTTATTACTGCATAATATTCTATCAATGGTTGCACAGTCTAGTTTTTCTCTTAAAGAAAACAAAATGCTCACTATGGTTCTTTGACACTGTCTGCAGCTTAATTTAAAAGAATAGCATTCACTGGAAAACAGGCACAAACGTTTGCAACCTCAGTGGTGATTATTCTGACATTGGTTTTTGGTTTTCTTTTCTTTTTTCCTTCACTGCTTTGGTAACGTGTATAAATGTGGGCATACCTGCACACACTAAAGGATATAATCCTGGTGCATATTATGCTAATCCTGACTCTAATACCTGTCTATCAGCACGCATGCCTTCCCTGTGTGAGATCATGTTACAGGAGGTCAGGGCTGCACAGGCAGATCACCAGAGTGAAGTGGGGACAGCGTGTGGATTCTCTGCTGCTCTGGGGTTTACATATCCTTTAGTCTGGCAAAAGAAGTTACAAGTCTGTTTTTCTCAAATTATCTTTGGAGCTTGGGATAACTTAATCATAGAGAAACCAGCTCCTTTTCATATTAAAAGCTTAGGAACAACATTTTAAAATGTTCCCAGTCCATCAGGCATAGAGCACCACCACCCTCTAAGTTCCTTCATCTCTGGTGAGCTCTTCTGGTTTGACCCTTCTCAGCTCATATGATGCAGTCTCTTCAACTGTCAGTTACCTCTCCATCCTCTCCTCTGCCACCGGTGCCACAGCCCCACCATCTCTCGCTAAGATGGTCACGTGGGTTTCTACTCAGTTCCTCACTTTCTCCTTAAGCCTAAGTGCCTTCACTCTTTCCTCAAGTCACACCTCCTTCATGTGGATGTATACATTTCTGTCTATGCCATGAAAACACACACACACGCACACACACACACACACACACACACACACACACACACGTGCACATGTATGCACACATGCAGGCAGGCATGCACACACACCAGTTGGTTTTTCTCATACCTTGTTTCAGTTGACTTCTGGAGTTCAGATCCTCAATTTCTCATCATTATGAACTTGAGTGAGAAATCTGATCTCTGTCAATCTCTCCCCACTCCCTTCTTCTTCCTCCTCCTTCTTCTTTTTGAGGCATAATTTATATATCTGGTCTTCATACATCTACTGTCTAGATTCTAGGATTATGGACATGTACCACAATGTCACGTTCATGTGAGGCAGGGAATTGAACTCAGGGCTTCATGTATGCTACACAAGCACTTTGCCAACTGAGCTCACTCCTCTACCCTTTGTCTTAATTTTCTCATCTATAAAATGAGACCACAATACTTGCCTATGAATGTCATCTCAAGTATTAAACGTGATAAATGCAAAATCTTAGAAAGAAGTTTTGTATGTGGCATTCTCTTAACAGATGCTAATTATTACTACCACAGTTATTATCAGATCCAGCCTCAAACTCTGACTCTAAGGCTACGAGCTCAAGGACGCCAGACTCCCTAGGCCTTGTTGCCATTCTTTTAGGACTTTCTACATGTTCCCCACTCTCACACTATCTGCTTTCCTTATGCCATCCTCCCTGATAGATTCGTTCCCTCCTCTCCCAGTTTCTGATAAGCAGCTCGGTGTCTCCCTTTCTGGACCCATTGTTGGTAAATCTCTGTGCTCTTAGCTCTTCTTACAGAGTGAAGAATATGGTCCAGACTTTATAGAGGAGAATCCAGGCTCAAGATATGTTTACATCATATCTGCCTAGCTTAAAATAGTAGTCAAGGTAGGAAAGTTTGGTATTGATGATAATATACATGTTTCTTCTCCCAGTTTGCCACAACCCATAAAGCTATGCTACACCTCAGAGTGGCTTTTAACAACTTTAGAGCCTGGCTTCCTTTCTGTTTCTTCCCCAAGGGCTTCGTCTTTATTTGGAGCAGAAACAAGTCAGTGGTACAGGTTTCCTCCAGGCCTCCCCGCTTTGTTCTACAGGTGGGGTGTCATGCTCCTGGATACAAGTGGGAAACTCACTGATAAATGCTCTACAGTTCATTGGTTCCTTTCCCTACTTCCCCATTGTGAGTAAGGGGTTTAACTCCTTACTAAGTGCCTCCTCTGGGAACTGAGAGGACACTACAGAGCCAAGTACTGCCAGGAATATCCCCTAATTCCATTAGAACCACTTCCCCACCCCGTGGCTCTGATATTTATAAGCCTCTCATTTCTCTAACAGATTTGGCTTTTGGTCACTCCCAGACCACTTCACACCCTGCTGGGGTTTATTGGCTCAAAGGATTGGTGCACAGACCAGTTCTTTGTTCCTTCAAGTAAACTGGGGCGCTGGCCTCCTGATCAGATAGCATGCAATCTGTCCCTTGTCACCCCTTCCCTGCACTTTCTGCCAAGCTCCCTCCCAGGACTCAGGGAGAGTATTAATTACCACCTCTCCTGACAAGGGGGTTCCTGCCAGAAGATCCCTGTGCAAAGGAAGGGCTCCCTTTTTCAGCAAGAAGGGGTCCTTGCTGGTGAAATCACACAAAACAGGAGCAGCTGAGTGGGATTTTCTACAGCTCATCTGAGGATAAAGACACTGCCCCGTGCTGGAGAGGGTCTACTTAATATAATACCTTTGGAAAGTTTTGTTAGGGTATTCTCTTCACAAGTAACTTTCTCTTCAACAATGCATCTAGTATATTTCTATCTGGGCCCTTTGTGGTGTGTGTGTATGTGTGGTGTGTGTGTGTGTGTGTGTGTGTGTGTGTGTGTGTGTGTGTGTGTGTGAGAGAGAGAGAGAGAGAGAGAGAGAGAGAGAGAGAGAGAGAGAGAGACAGTACATGAGATTTGAGCATAGAATCTCAAAGAATGAACTTACTTTTCTGTCCTTTGTCAAAGTTGTTTATCTTTCAATCATGTACTTTATTATAAAATTTCACTCAGTCTCTTGGAATCTTATTTTTCCTCTCATATTTATGATGGGAGATGCTGTCAACTCAAAGCTCTTGGATTGTTGGGAGTGTAATGGTAGATTGACGCTTATCATCTCATACAGCCTTTTAAACCTTTACAATGATCATTCTCTGTCTATCATAAATCCTTGCTGTTCAGAGGCCAAGTGCAACATCTTCGTCACAGATAAGTTAACGAGATAAATATGCACATTACTCAAAAAGGACTTTAGTGTGTGTGTTGTCCTTGCCTTTTCCTTTTCAGGATCTTATTCTTCAATTCAGTCTAGACTAGAAATCACATGCAGCCCAGGTTGTTCTCAAATTTTGACAATCAATCCTCCTGCCTCAGCCTCCCAAGTGTTGAGGTTACCCATATGAAACACCAGGCCCAGTTTTAATTTTTTAAAAAATTCTTTTCTCATATATTACACCCTGATTGTAGCTTCCCCCCTCCACTGCTCCCAGTCCCCTCCCCCCATGCATTCCTACTCTGTTTTCTTAAAATAAACAAAAACAAACAAACAAACAAAAAAACACAGGCCTCCCAGAAAATCCAGTTGAGCATGGCATAACAAGTTACAATAAGACTAGGAACAAACCCTTGTATCAAGGCTGGATGAGGCCACCCAGTGGGAGGAAAAGGATCCCAAGCCCAGGAAGAAGAGTTATTCCCACGTTAGAAGTCCTATAAGACTATCAAGCTACACAACTATCTAATATGCTGAGGACCTTGCTTGCACCCATGCAGGCTCTGTGATTGTCTTTACACTCTCTGTGAGCCCCTATGAGCCCTGCTTAGGCATTTAAAAATCATAGTACTCATAGTTTTACTCACAGTCTAGGACAAAGCTACCTATAAGAGCAATGATTAATCAAATAACTGTTTCTCCCCTTATTTCCAGAGTTCATAATCATTCTTGGTGCCCTCATTCCAGATGCCCAGATGCCTCATCCATTTCTGCTCTCTGCAGTGAAGCCCATGAGAATGTTGTTGTCCCCTCAAGTCTTTCCCAGCTTTCTGCACCTCAAGGCACATGATTTATATCAAAACAAAACACAACACAACAAAAGACCTGACAATTAGTGGAAGGGGACAAAATACTTGACAGGAAACGGTTAATGTGTAGTAGTTAGAAAACTATGTTATTCCTTAAATGCAAGAGAACAAATTACTAAAGTCTTTCCACCAAAGGGTAATGAGCGATCTTTACTTTCACTAGATTAGCTCATTTAATTCTCATAAAAGTCTATGAGAAGCTTCCAGGTCCATGGGATAATGGCAGCAACCTAAATTAGAATCTCCACACATCTAAAAAAATATGCCCATGAAGAAGGCTAGCACATAAAATCACTTCAATCTTGCCTTGCAACACAATATAAAGACAAGGGGCTTTACAAACTTTAATTTCCCAGTAATTGGGAAAACATGAAACTAGAAATGTGTGTTGACAGTGTTGGGGGCAAGAGAGAGAGAGCAGGCCAGGGTAGAGTCAGAGACTTCAGGGGCAGCTGCGGCGGGAGACTCAAACCAAGACAAAGATGACTCAAGGTAGGCATCAGTCTGAAAAAACATCTGGAATACGAATGTGAACCTTTCTAACAAACAAAAGGAGTCTAAAACAAGCAAAAGTAACAAATAAACCAATAAAGGAGAAGAGGGAAAAGGGAGAGAGAAGAGGGAGCATGTGTGCACGAGAGAATATGACAAAGTATGAGCCATTATAGTGAAAACATATAATACATACAGTATACAATTGATAGATTTGAAACAAATCACATCAGTCATATTAATGACCACAATTGTGCTTAACTCACATGTTAAAAGACAATAATTTTTCAAACTTGCTCAGCAAGCAATGCAAGCCTGTGCACACAAGACATAAAATCTGGGAGGGTGCAGAAAGATAACCTGAACACAAAGAACAAAATATGCCAAACCCACAAATGAAACAAAGCTGGATCTTGAGATCTTCAGAGCTGATGAGTAGGGATTCAGAACAAAAGGAGAGAAGACAGAACGGAAGTCTTTATGATGGCAAAGGCCCAAACGCTAAGCCAAGATAAGATAAAGCTTCCTGAATATCAGCCGCCTTCCTAACAGAAACTAAAGCAAATACGGGTGTGCCTGCACACACACACACACACACACACACACACACACACACACACACACACGCATGCTCACCCACCAGACAGGGAGGCTCAGCTTGAGAGAGATGCTGTGAACAAGGGCAAGTACAGACAAGGAGGACATGGAAGAAGATTTATTTATACCTGGCTAATGCCACTTCAGCTTCTTTCCTCAATCTTCTCTAATGCACATTGGACATTTATGAACAATTCTGAAGTCACCACATATTAGATCACGATTTTAAAAAAGTTGAGTAAATCATAAAAGGTAATTTAAATGAAATAAAAGGTAATCATATAAATACTCCAATTATTCTGCAAAAATATGGATTCAAATGAAAATCAGTATCAAGCCCTGTAAAGCTGATGATTTTACATATTAGAATCTGCATTATATTTAATGCACAATTAAAGCAGTGACCAGAACAAACTGCGTAGCACTAAATGCGTGTGTCAATGAGAATGGAGGACAGTAGACAAATTTAACATCTAACCACACAACATGGAAGACAGAACATTGCAGTTAATGGAGAGGATGAAGAGGGGTACTAAGAACAAAAGCAACAAAGTAATAAAGAAGAAGAGCCATATTATCATGTAAACATTTGTTTAAATAGTGAACAAAATAGATAAGCACTAGCTAATCTAATTAGGAAGAAAGTTAAGATGATTTACAGTTCAGGGGTGAAAGAAGAAAGCACAGATAGATAGGCTAATGGAAAATAAACAACTATTGCAACAGAGGTTTAACTGATGCAAAAGTAAATGGTTTTCTAAGAAAAGATAATTTGCCAAAATAAGTCCTAAAAACAAAACAAAACAAAAAACAAAAAAAAACCAAAAACCAAAACCTAACTGTTACTACAGAGGAGTTGGAAAAAGTGATTAGTGGTGTCCTACTCACCACAGTTGTCCAAAGGCAATCAGATACAGATGACTTCATAGGACAGTTCTAAGAAAACATTTAAAACCAAGTCATCCACTCTAATAAGAGCATAAAGAAGGCAACCCGCCAATCCTTCCCCAAAAGAAAAATAATGCTAATAATAAATCTTGATGTTGAACGTTTTCTCTTCTTTAATCTATAGACAACTTGCACTTTAAAATACTGATGAAATTATCTAAAATAAACACAAGCAACAACCAATATCATTTAAAAGCAAATATAGAAAGAAACAGTTTATGCAAGAAATACAGACTGATTAAAAATTAAGAATTAATCTTAACTCAAAATGAATCAGAGATATAACTGTATGATCTACATTAAAATATAAAGTTATCCTCAGGCTACGTTATATGAAACCTGAAGCTTTGACAATGCAAATGAATTAACCAAAGGACAAAGAGGCGTCCTGTAGAATAGGCAGAAACATTTGCAAACTACCTGTTAAGGGACTATTACCTAGAACTTAAAAGAAATGTAAAATATCTGAACAGTAAAATAAAGAATAGTCCATTTAAAAAGTAGAGCAAAAGTCTGAGTAAATACTTCTTAAAAGAAGGTATACAAATGGACAATGTGTACCAAAACATTTTCAACATCTGCATGATCAGGGAAGCATAGAACAAAGCTATGAGGATAGATCATCCCATGCTGGTGAGAATGGTTATTGCCAAATTGATAAATAATGACCAATTTGTGTATACTGTTGGTGGAAAATTAACATAGCTGCTATAAAAAACAGCATGGCAACTTCTGTAGGGACAAAAATAGAACTACTCCATGATGGAGATGTTCTACAACTAGGTATGTACCTGAAGGAAATCAAGTCAGTTTAAAGGGATGCTTCACCCTCATCTCTACTATCCTGGTCTCAACAGCGAAGACATGAGGTAAGTGGAGATGTCCAGCAACAGCTGGGTGGATAAAGAAAATATGGATATACAGAATGGAGTCTCATGGAACTGAAGGATTTCATGTTAAGTTGAACACGAAGGCTCAGGCAGACAATGACGCATGATTTTTCTCACTTGAGGTAGTTAAAAAAAGGTTGGCATCCTAAAAAGAGAAAGTAGGACAGTGTCATCTGAAGTCTACTGGAGGCAAAGGGGGGAAGAATAGAAGGATTGAAAAAATGTTTCTAAAATACAGTTGGAGGGAATTAAGTTCCAGTGATCTACAATAGAGTAGGGTAGGTTTACAATAATTGATTATTCATTTATGAAGAGTCGAGGAGAAAAGTGTAATGACTAATAAATTTTCTGGGAGAGGAAATGTTAGTTGCATCAGTTTGATTGTTTCGCAGTGCATTCACGGCTTAGATCCTTGCCCTGTGCAATGCAAAGATACAAACAGTGTATGTTAAAAGTTTTGAAATGCACAGGAGGTCACAGCAAAAGTTAGGGCAGAGATGCAACGTCAGTGTTAGGAAGTCCATTGGCATATTTCACCATATTAAGAGAGCTATGGAGAAAAGTCCAACAGGCATTTTCATTTTGCCAAGTTTAACTCATATTTCCAATAAAAAGCATAATCAATGTTTTATTAACATGACAAAAATGGATGTTTCATGCAGAAGCCTGTTTCTGTTCAATGAGAAAAAAAATACAGAGTTTATTCACCCTTAAGTGTGTCCCCAGGCAAGGATGCTCACTCCTCTATCATTAACTATAAAACTGGAGAAAGTTGGCCACAAATCCTCACAGTGGTGCAAGATTAGAGATGTAAAAACTAGAAAAGGAGGACCAGGTATTGGTGGCACAAACCTTTAATCTCAGCAATTGGGAGGCAGAGGCAGGTGGATCTCTATGAGGCCAGCCTGGTCCACAAATTGAGTTTCAGGACAGGCTCCAAAGCTACACAGAGAAACCCTGTCTTGAAAAACAAAAAAAAAAAAAAAAAAAAAAAACCCAAAACCAGAAAATTTTCTATTTGAAGATGAAATGATATGGCTTCACACATTGAAAATCCATGAAAGCTTGTAGAAATATACTATGAATCATAAAAATATTTAGTAAAGTCATGCAATACTAAACTAATCTTTAAGAATAAATAGTGTTTACATAGATTCACAGAATGAAGGACAAAATCTATGATTATCTCAATTGTAGATGCATAAAAAGGATTTGACATGAAAAAAACTAGTCACCACATCAGAAACAGAAGGAAATGTCTCACATTTGTAATAAAGGTCATATATGAAAAGCCCACATCTAATACCACACTTGATACTGAAAGACTTAACACTTGGCTGTTACAGTCAGGAACAATGCTAGGATATCTCACTCTCAACACTTCTGTTCCACATAGTACTGAAAGTTCTTACCATAGCAATTAGGCAAACGAAACAAAACAAACAAACAAAAAGCTTACAAGACGTCAAAATCAGAAAGGAGGAGGCAAAATTATCAGAGAAATATAAATCAAAGCCACAATGGCATATCTTCTTACATTCTTCAGGATGCCTACTGGGTGAGTTAGTGTTAAATGTCAACATGACAGATTCCCTAGAAGGATCTTGGAGATGGGCTTCTGAACATACCTGAGAGGGTTTATCTTGATTACATTAATTGAGATGGGATGTCCCAGGTGCTGTGGATGGCATCACTCCCTACCTGGGATCTTTGACTGCATAAGTGGTCAAAGGGGCTGAGCAGAAACAGGCATTTATTGGTCTCTGCTTCCCAATTACAGATTCAATTTGATCAGTTGCTTCAAGCTTTCATTACCTTGGCTTCCTTCCTCAGATGAACTATGCCCCTGAAAATGATCCCTTTCCAAGTTGCTTTTGTCATAGTAGTTACTATTTTATCACAGGAACAGCAGTAGACACACACACACACACACACACACACACACACACACACACACACACACGTATTGACAGTGTAGAGAAGTTGAAATAATATGGAAAAGATGATCTGGGGCTGGGTGGTAGACCTGCTTGGTATGGAGGTGAGCTCTACTACTTCAAAGTAGAAACCACAGCACACAAATGGACTGAGCAACGGGATAAAAGAAAATGGAGAAACAATCCTTAAAGTTTGATAAATGGTAATAGTAGTATTTCCAAAGAATTGGGGGAAAATTACCTATTAATAGAGGATTGAGATCCCAATAGTCATTTAATGAAAAATAAAACAGAAGAGCTTACATTGTTCACCAGTAGGATTGAAAATGACTCAGAGATTTCAAATGAAAAGACAAAACACAATTACTTTATTAACCACAATGGCAGAAGCCTTCTTACCACTAGGACTTCAATGCAAGACCACAAGTGGAGACTTTTCAAGGAGCTGGCTGAGCCAGCCGAAACATTAGTTTGGGGACGTCATACCTTTCAAGTGGACTCCTGGATCCTGAAGAAGAGACTGACTCTAGGTCTAGTTCACAGAACAAGCAGAGGGAACATTTCTTTTGGGTGCAGTGGGACAAGTAGACTGCGAAAGGACTTGTTCACAAAACATGGCTATTTCCTGAGAGCTGCCCTACTCACCACCGGGGACAAATTTAGGAAAATACGGACACTGAAATTATGTTGTCAGCTGGCTCTAAGTGATTGTAAAATAACAAACAAGCGACGTCCTACAAGTTCACAGTGATTGTCTCCATTGTATGTGGTCCCCTCAGAAGCTGTGAGCATTGGCTTAAGTGGTGTATAAGATCTTATTCCTCCCTAGAACCTTGAAGTGACTCCCTCTTGTGTTTAGGAAGCACATTCACACTGTGTCTGCTGAGGCCTTCTTAGACCATCATCTTACTTCTCTGCATCCTTACCTCATGTGTTCTCACCTCACTTGGGGTCTTCTAAAGAACCTGACTTTCTTTTCTCCTCCTGGAAAAGCCCTGCTGCTCCTGGGGGGATTGCATCCTTCATTTATTTCCTCAGTTTGACATTTACAACAATCTTCAGTTCTCTTGTGCCTTTCCTTTCTTTTTATTTGTTACCTGTCTCTCTTGGGAGAATCTAACTTGCACAGCAACAAGAGTCTCCTTCTAACTGTCAGGTTCTGAGTGTAGGGACTGGCAGAGGCAGAGAGTCTTTGGTTGCTTGCTGTTAAAGGAACAGTTCATCAGTAAGTGCTGAGTACGAACCTCTTTCCTCTGACTTACCATCCCACTTTCTCCCCATCATAAGTCTTTGTATTTTCTTCTCCCAGTTTTGTTGCTCTAACAGACTACAATGCACATGTGCTGAAGCCTACATGCTTACACAGTAACACCTTCTATGGAGTTATCATGAAATCACTGTGTGTTATTATTGCTTTTCCTCTTGGAGGGCCAACAATAGAATAGTCTCTAGGAACCCCATGAAATCTACTTACAGATAAGAAAATTGAGGGTTGTTTGGCAGACTGTATAAATTGTCCAAAGCCACACAGGTAATTAGTCTTGTACCCGAAATTACAGCATATATCTCCAAATTGTCTATTCGGTGATGCCATGGTTAAATGTGGATTTGAAACTTGATGGGATTTAGAATCACCATGGAAACAAATCTATGGGCATGCTTGTGAGGGACTATTTAGAGTAAGTTGATTAAGATGTGAAGGCCCTTCTTAATTCTGGGTGGCAAGAGTTCATGAACTGGAGACACAGACTGAATAAAAAGGAAAAAGAAGCTGAAGACAGGCATTCATTGCTCTCTTTAGGACTGCAGGTGAATTGGGCCCATCCCTCCCACTCTACCTCTGTGTTTTTCCCACCATGATGGACTATATCCCACAGGACTATGAACAAACTCTTCTTTCCCTAAGTTGATTTTATCAGAGGTTTTGTTGAACCAACAGTACAAGTAACTAACAAGTGTTATTCTCCATACATTCTTTCTGGAAACTGGTTTATTGCTTGGCCCCCCAGTAAGCTCTCCCAAGAGTATTGCTGCAACCAAGAGGAAATGCCATAAGTATAGAATGAAGTCCTAGTGGTACCTTAAACTCATTCCATGTCCCCAGGAGGGAGAGTTTCATTGAGCTCCCAGCATCCCTGGGCTTTTTAGCAGAGTTTCTGAAATCATGAATATGTCCTCCAAGTGAGATTGTCCTCAAATGACATTGTGTTTTAGGAGGCTAGATGCCAAGATATTGCTAGTGTGTTCGTTTACGGAATCTGCCATTCCCTAAGAACCACATTACCAACTCTAGGGATGGGAAAGTTACTCTGGGAATTTCATGAGGATTGTTTCTGTATTTCTCATGTTTGTTCAAATGATAAATGAGAAGCTATCATCTATTTTTAAGCCATTTGAGACTATTGACTCAGAAGAACAGGAAAGCCCTGTCAGGACAATTCTGTTTTATAAAAAAGTAGGGGTGGGGGCTTTGGCTTTTCTTTAAATAGATGAGTCTAAGTTTTTTTTTTTTGTTGTTGTTGTTGCTTAAGAACTATGCAGTTATTTGGAACTGAATGGCCTTGTCACCCTTGTAAATGAAACCCACTTGCAAGATGAAGGTACAAAACCATAATTATGGGAATTTCCTATGACAAAGAAATTCACTGAACTATGTAAAAGACTATAAAAAAAATACACCCCAATATGTGTGTTTCTCCCAAAAGGAGCAAGGAACTCTCTTATGGAAGAGTTTTTATTTTAATATTCATGAACAGAACATTGCCCTATTTTGTAGTCTGTTTCTTGTCCCCCCATTTAATTTTAATAATCTGTTTATCCAAATATTATATGCTCTTCGCTGTCCATGTAGCCCAAAGCTGTTGCTATCATCAGAAAGATGATAAAAGACAAGTTTGTTCCTTTAGAAGCAATTTCATAAAAAGTCAGCTTCATATCACATTCAGTTTATACATACCTTTATAAAAGCCACATGGCTGTGGATAAACAATTGGCATGACTTTGGAGAACGGGATGTTTGAAAGAAGCACAGAGGTCACGAGGGCCATTATTGCTCTGTGTGGTCCTGGTGTTAGCAGTGCCAGCATCATCAGGGAGATTGCTTTAATTGGACAGTCCTTGGCTCTTCACAGATACACTGAGTCAGAAGCTGTGTGATAAGTTCCTCTGGTGATGCCTGTAAATATGAAATGTGGATACTCTAAGCTTGAGTTTCTTCTCTCTTTATAGGCACAGAGATCATCATTGGCACCTGACCGAAGATGTAATTATGTGAATATACATTCAAATTGTTGACTTGTCTTATTTAATTTCAATGACCTTTTTTTATAGACAGAGCCTTGGTCGAATTTCAGAAGAAAGATCATGTAGGGGTGGGAACAGAAGGGGGAAGAAGAGGAGGATAACATGGAAGAAGAGAAAGAGAGAGGAAGAACGAACACAGGCACTGTTATGACTGTCTACCATCTCACACTTTTCCTACATAGGCCAACTGTTATTTCTCCTATACCAAAGGATACCTCCTTCCTAAAAATCATGAGACGAGAGAAGAAGTGGTCTGCAAGATGGCATTAGTATTTCCAGTTCCTCTTTCCTGTCTCTTAGTGAGAGGTGTTTTCATCCTTATCTTTCACCGTAGGGTTTAGTGTTTTTCCAGAGAAGTATGTTTCCTATTGATGCCAGCCTTGGACAGATCACCTATGTTATACGAGAAAATGTTGACCTTCAAGTAGTCATCAGAACGTTTTGGCTAGCCTTATGCCTCTTTTGTTCAGCTTTGAGGCAAGAGAAATTCCTTTCTTAACTAGATTCTCAAATAAATAAACCCTCCAAAACAGTGAGGTAGCCACTAAGAGTAAAATGAGTGAGAGGTGAGTCTGCACTTAGAAAGCACGGAAATTGCAGGGTTGCTTTTTATGGTACTTTAACCTAAGGAAAGTGCTAATCTGTGGCTATTAGCATCAAAGGTAATTATAACATTTTAATTGAGAACAAATGTTTTAAAAGGTAAGACGTTTTCTGAACTGTTCATTATGCCATAAATGATGAGAGAAACAAACAGAAGTAATCTTATTTTGAGAGTCTGTAGGACCTAATGAAGGGCCAATGTATTCATCCGCCTGACCTCAGACGTCAAGGAGACTCTTGTAATGTTTCAGTAAGTGGGTTTTCATGACTACATTGAAACGAAGATACCTGGACCGCTGATGGTCTATCAGACTGTTCAGTGCCACAGACAACTTACAGCTTTTTTGTCCCTCTGAAAGAACTGGTTTCACACGTGACCTATTTATTCTCAATTCAGTGTCAGAATTATCCTGGAAATGAAGTTA
The DNA here is from genome assembly GCF_903995425.1 of Onychomys torridus. Lineage (NCBI taxonomy): Eukaryota > Metazoa > Chordata > Mammalia > Rodentia > Cricetidae > Onychomys > Onychomys torridus. The sequence goes on from NC_050453.1 coordinate 25,616,402, forward strand.
TAACTTTTCATGTATTTGGCAAAGGATCACAATCAGTAGATTAACAAAAGAGAACATTGTAGAAAGATGGTTAAGTCATTTGGAGTTCCTTTAGCAAAATGTTAAATGAGCAGTACCTATTTTTATGTTAGAGGCTAACTTCTAAATTTGACTTTATGTACAAATTGATAAGTACTAGGATTCCAAATGCTGAGATAAATTGTCAGTGTGGAAAGTGAGAATGGCTCACATTTTATACATTCCTGGAATTAACATACCAAAATATTAATAACATCTGATTTCTCTCATTAACCTGGGACAGTTTGCATCCAGACATGACTCAGTATAATATGGTAACTAACCACAGCTACAGGGCCAGTGGAAGAAGTTGGTACATTAATACAAACTTAAAGCACTCTTAAAAACAGGAATTTTTCCTAATTTATAAAATTTAAGGTGTTCTTGGTTGAGATTCACATAGGTCAAGAGATTAAGCGGTGGTGGTGGTGGATGCAGCAGAGCCCCAAAAACCTACAAGGAAGAGACTGGGTCTACAGTAGGCCTGAGAACAGTGACATCAATGGGTCTGCTATTTCCCATTTCTGCAGCTCAGAGTCTGGAGCTCCCAATATGGTTTCCAGGAAGTCTACACAAATACTGGCTCTGCTACAACTAGATACAGGGCTTTGCTGAGTCCCTTCAGCTTTCTCACATGAAAATCTGGGAGTAGTGATACATCCAGGACTTCTGAAGGGCCAGGTGAGACCACTCATGTGGTATTTCCTTGTGGATCTGCTGTAGATACTAGCTTCTATGATCATGAAAGAGAAAATTTTCTCTGCCTTTGTTGCTATCACACTGACCTGGTGGGAATGCATTGCCTAAGTCTTCTGCTTCACTGGTCTTACCCTGGAGTTTTCTCTAAATCTCATTTTCACTACTTACATGTGTGTTTTGCCAGGCTCTTGCTGACACACATGTTTCATATGGTCTTAAGGAGTCCAAGAATAGCCACACTGGTGCTGAGTGGGAGAAACCCATGGAGTCTGTGAGGGTTGTCCAGAAGAGAGTCCACTGGGAACCACAGTCCTTGAACTTGACCTTGGTGATTTCTTTCTGTCTACTTCCCAGTTTCTTTTCCAGAATCTTATTCTTTGCCTCAATCTTCTCTCTGGTAGCAGTTTTACATGAATTAAATTAAAATAAATTAAAAGCCATCTAGAGACAATTCTGGAAGTCTTTATTGGGGCTTGGACTGTAGAATGCCTCTTCACAGATTATCTGATGTTCACAAAGGCTTAGGTCTACCCAACAGTCAAGCCAGCCCTACTGGTAAGGGAGCAAGTGTAAGTTCTCCAGTGCCTCGTCCCAAGTTTAGACTCACTCTTGACAGAGCAAAATCCACTTCCACTTCTGCTGTCACTAAGCACAATTCTAAGGTCTTTCACTACCACTCTATTACCTGACAGGCATTGTGATGTCTTGGTCATAACAGACACTTAAGAAGAAAAATCCAGCTAATTAAAAAGTATATATATATATATATATATATATATATATATATATATATATATATATATATATATATATATTTTTTTTTGCTCAAAGAATCAGCAGCCCTTGGATGTTTCCATCTAACATACTATGAAACATGTAAAGAGGGCTCCAGTATGTACAAAACTTATGAAAGGAACTGCCATTTTAATGACAAATAAAATGTTTCCTGCTCTCAGCAAACTTCGAAAGATGTCTCTTATAAAGTCATAAAATCTATAGTCTTACGTGACTTTATATGAGCAGTCAAAGATTTTGACCAGAAGCAGGAGGCAAGGGGCATAGTATTATAAAGGAAGGCTAGATGGGAAGTTGTCTGGGCATGTTTATGGAATTTTGACTTCTAAACCATGTAAACATTTTTCATATTTATTAAGTAAATTAGATTAAGAAGAAGAATACAAGGAGGGCAGCTTGGGTATGATGTGCATTTTCTTGGCATTGAAAAGGGCTCATAAAAACTTTGAGGTAGATGAATTTTTCTGTCATTTACAAAAATGGTTCCCACATAGTCTAAAAAGTTCAGTAAATGATTGAATGTTTAAACCCTTGCCATCATTAATGTTCTCCCCGAATCACAGACAGTTGTCCTAATAACCTGTCTAAATGGAGAACCATGTGAGAGCCAGCAGGTATGAAAGACGAAGAAGAAGCTGCTGTGGTGAGAATAACAGTGACCACTAGCAAGCTCTTCTTCTTCCCTGACTATCACTTATAAACTGAGAAAGGACTTCCCTGTAAATATCAAGATTATTTCCCATGTCAGGATGCCGGAATTGCTGAAAGCATATTGGAGCACCTTGTCTGCATATTTGGGAGTTGTCGTTTTTAAAGAGTATAACTCTTCAGTCAACAAATGGGTCTTTCACAATGAAAATACCATGCCTAGACCATGGAATTTATTAATTGATCTTCCTGTTGTGGTCATTCACCATAAAATATTCACAGCCTCTGCCTGATAACCCCAGACCTTTCTCTCTCATGGGAAGAAGAGAGAATTGCTCAGAAGAATAACCTTCCTACTTGGGTCAACAAGAGCAGCAACTGGTTCTAAGGAGGGTGTTTTATTGCTGTCAAATTGACCGGGATTGTCACACATGAAGTCTGCTGTCACTGCATCTTGCTTAGAGCCAACCCCTTAGCTGGCTGAGTCAAGCTGTGCTGACTACCAGTGAGAGAATTTTAATGTGAGGGATGACAGAGGCCTTGGAGTTAATGTGTGCATGGAGGTGACAGTTTTGAATGTCAGCCAAGGCACAAAGATCTGTGTAAAATTAATTTGGGTGGAGGGGAGAAAGTCAGGGGAAGATGGAGAGAAATAGCATGAGGGACAATTGAGATAGGTTGAGTCGAATCCACTACCATCTGCTACGAAGGCAAGTACATTCTGTGAACAGAATGTCTGAGCTTGAGAAATAGAAAAAGAAAAAAATGAAAAACAAAGGATATTGCCTCCCTCCAGTAATCTGTTGGTTTAATGCACCGTCCTCCTTTACAGTTTGCTACATTTGCAGGTCAGCAACCCCATCTCCTCTTATTAAAATAAAGCTGCAAAAAGCAAAGATGCCTCTCCTACTAAAATAGTTCAGAACCAAACACACAGAGGCAACACTTGGATTTGTAATGATAAAAGGAGGCAACTGTGTTTTATTTACCTTGGTTTCCCTTTGATTGGACTACTCATTAAAAACTAACCATTGTCCCCAACTATTAAGGGAGCAGACAGATTTCAGGCTGCTAATCAGTTGGCCTTACAATGGCAGGTTGTTGGATGCGATTCCATGTATTCACAGAAGTCCTTCAGAGTGAAAAGCAAAAGAAAATAAACACAGTGAAGAACAATGATAGAAACAAATTTGGTGAAAGCAGTGTGCATTGTTGCCTGTGAAGATGTTGGTCTTCCATGAGACAAGAAATATAAGCCTATTTTTTGAAGCAAGAAATGAAGGAAATGGTTACCTTTAGCCCTTCCAAAAGAAATATGGGCTTCCTAATACCTTAATTTTAGTCTACTCATATCAGACCTGGGACCCATGGAACCTATACAGGAATTTGGTACTGTTTGAAAATTTTCGGTTTATAGTCATTTGCTGCAAGAGCATAGGAAACTGACACTGGCCTTTCAGACCTTTTATGCTATGGCTGTTTGCCCTTTGTTTCCCTACGTGAATCCTGCTTCTGAATTCTGAACACTGACTCCTAAACACAACTTATACCTTACAAACACTGACATTCTGTGTCTGAATGAAACTTACTCTCCTTGAGCATTGATGAGGATTTGGCCAGTTGGTGCTAGGAAGGAGGCCTGTAGCCTGGGAAGGTTTGCTCTATGACATGGGCTGAGAGGAAAGTCAGAGTTTACATCCTTGAGAAAGACCAGAAGCCAAAGAAGAAAACTTGGCCAGGAATCACAGGTAGGGGACAAGACCAAAGGGTGGAGAATACAGCCAGAGATGGGCGGGACAATTTACAGGAAACTAATGTTAGTGTTTCTTGAGGGGGTCTTCCACTTATGTTTTGTAGTGGGCCAGTGTGAGGCTCCTCTGTGTGGAATCAATAGTGATATTAGTAGGTAGCTCTGAATGTCCTCAGTCATCTTCACCTGCCCCAGTTCTCTCTCTTGGTCAAGCCCAGTTCACATCAGTCTCTACAATGTTTTCCCTGCATCTTTCTGTCCCACTTTTCTTTTCTTTGAAGATTAAGTGTTCATATACTTTATTTGGTATTTAAACATCCTTATTTTTAGTTAAGCCAAAAATATAACTCACATAATACAACAGAATATAAAGTAGACACAGACAGCTATTTAGAATCTGGCCATCTAATCATTGTGGTGTTATTTTAGAATTTATCCTTCTAGACTGATAATGTTTCTGAAATTAAATGTTAAATTATGTACAATTCATTTGATATTCATGATGCTTATAGCATTATTTTACATCTGAACTTCCAACAAGGTCAAGTTATAGGTAAGACAAAAGAAAAAGGTTTTAGATATTGTTGCTGTTTTCACAGATGGCTCAAGTAGTATACTGTATGTTTTAGTGGCTAAATAAATATGAATTGACTAAAAAGCTGGGACCAGAAAACCTAGAAACCCTTCCTCCCCTCAGATGGAGACCAGTCATTCATCATTGGTATGCTTTCAAATTTTAACAAGTATTTCTAACAATTACTTCTACATAAACAATTTTTAAAAGTTCCACTGCTGTTATTTTCACAGTGGTCAGGTTATTATGAACCCAGAGATTTGTCAATTAACATCAGAATTACTTGTTAAAGTGAGAAAGGAGATAGACAGGGATAGGGTCCTTGTTAACTCATTAATATTCCCTATAATGAAAAATGTTGCAGGAGAGAAATAGCCGCGGTAATACGTGTCATCAATCTAGCCAGGAAAAGTGATACCATTTGTTATCTTTACGGAGTTCTTCTGTTCGCTAGTCAGTTACTGGGTGTATTTATCAAATGCCCGGTTGGAGCTTTATGCCGTGCTGTCTCTCTGAGCTGCATATTACTTTTAGACCCATTCACTTATTCATTCATTCATTCATTCATCACGATTCATTTTTTGACCTGCATGACTGGAGTGCATTTTGCACAAGTCGTTGCAACAAGTGCTGGAGAAATGAAAGAGTAAGACAGTTTTATCCCTGACATTGTCAGTGGAGGGGAAAGCCTCCAAAACAGACAAGACCTGAGAGGGTACGGACCTGAATGTTGATGAGACAAGCACAAGTAGGCTGGTAATCCTGACCCTCGGAGAGTTTAGAGTTGAAGAGCAGGGAGGATTGTGCAAAGTGAAATGTCATCTTCTGACAGCAATGCTAGGCTCAATTAGGCAGAAACAGAAAATGGGCTCAGCCCTGAGCAAAGTCTGCATGTTGAAGTGCTGGGATTTGCCCATGATTTGGAAGCTGCCAGAGCAGCCAGCAAATGTGGTAAGCACTGGGGTTGGGGAAGTGGCTCAGTTGGTAAAGTGTTCACTTGGAAAGCACAAAGACCTGGGTTTGCCCCCCACCCCCATATTTAAAATGCTGAGGACAGTATTGTTTGCCTGAAATCTCAGCTCTGGGGAGGCAGAGATAGGAGGAGCTCTGGGATTTCTGGCCAGCTAGTCTTGCCCAGTTGAGGAGGTCTGGTTCTCCAGTGAGACTATCTCAGAACACTAAGTGATGGGCTGCCAAGGCCAATGATATAGTAGGTAAAAGGCACAGGCTGCCAGGCCTGACACACTGAACCTAATCCCCAGGACCCACATACTGACTCCCACAAGTTGTCCTCTGACCTTGGCATTGGTACTGTGGCGTGTGCCAACCTTCTTCATCCTACATACTCTTGGTGTATACAACATACATACTTTACAATGTGTATTCAGAACATTTTAACTAAAGTAGAGAGATATTCAGGAAGGCGCATGTCAAGGCCTGACCTCTACACACACACTTGCATGTAGACTCACAATGGCAAACAAGAGGAAGCCATGCTGGACCAATTTTCTAGGGTTTTCTAGGGTTAACACTGAGAGCCATCAGAAGCTGGATGGCTCACACAACACCCTGATTTTGTTAGTGTTTTGGAGGTTAAAAGTTGGAACTCAGGGTTGTGGAAATGGCTCAGTGGATAAAAGGCCTGCTTCATAAGCATGAAGTTCTTTTCTTTTTTTTTTTTTAAATTCCAAACATGATATAAAAAGCGAGCATGGCTGCACCTACCTGTAACCTCACTTCTGGAGAGCAGACAGGAGGATCCTGGGATCTTGCTATCTAGATTGTACACTTGAAAGAGCCAACTCCAGGTTCAAAGAGAAAAACTGTATCACAAAATAAGGTGAGGAGCAGTGGAGGCATACACTCAGAGTCAACCTCTGGTCCCTACCTAAGCACACACCAGGGCAGCACACCTACACATTGCATGTACACACACATACACATAGAGAAAAAGAAAAAGTCTGAGCTCATGGTGTCCCTCATGGCTAGTTGCTCCAAGGATTCTTCCAGGCTGATGGATGCTCAGCTTCGTCTCTGGTCTTCTCTCTGTGTGTCTTACTCTCTTCTTAGAAAGGTATCAGTCATATTGGCTAAGGGTCCACCCATATGACCTCATTCTAATGTAACCATCCCTGTAAAGACCCTATATTCAAGTAGAGTCACATTTTGAAGGACTGAACTTTATAGCCCGTAACAAACAGCAAGGGTAGGTCTCAAAGAGCCCGGAAAGGTGAGTACTCCAGTGAAAGCAAGTGAAATGCAGCAGGGGGCAGCTAGCCAGGTGCTGACTTAAGAGCTCCAGTGAGGGAGGGCTTGGTCACACTGAGTTTCATGTGTCAGGTGCCCACATGCTGCAGGATGGGCACACGCATCAGTGTGAAGGAATGCAAGCCAGACTACTTTTAAGGCTGTTTGAAACATTTCTTATTGCTTCTTGCTGTCAAGTCCAACCATGTGTTCTAGAATTGGGGGGCCGAGGGGAGGAAGCAGGAGGAGAGACATAGTCTTCTTTCCCATGAAACCACAGACCTAGTAATTGGAAAATACTAAATTATTAAAGCAATGCCACTGTAATCTTTAAAATATAATATTACAGTGTTAGTACCTCAGAGTAGGACTAAGATGACTGTTTCCTAAGAAGAGTTATTTTAACTGATTTTTAAACTAATTCAAAAAAAGATTAATTTAATTCTTATTTTGTGTGTGTGGGTGTTTTGCTTGCATGTGTGTCTGCATGCATGCAGGGCCACGGAGGACAGAAAAGGTAATTAGATGCCCTGGGACTAGAGTTACAAATGGTTACTAGATACAATTAGATGGTGTAAATCAAAACCTGGATCCTCTAGAAGAACAGACAGTGTGCTCTTAACAGCTGAGCCACCTCTCCAGCCCCCTTCTGTTTTTTAAGAAAGTGAACTGGAAAATACATTGAGCTATCATTTCCAGATTTCTAGCCCGTTGAGACTTACTGCTGACAAATCATGACCTTTGTGTAAGCTCCTTCCATGCAAGAATGTGATAGGATGGAGCATGAGATTTTCACTTTACAGACAGCACTGTGGATTTCTTCTTGTTCTTATGAAAAATCTGCCTAACAAAGGGTTTTATCATTACCATCCATATCAGCCTGCAATCATGCTTTTTCTGTCATGTGCATATCTACCACATCTGTCGTGCTGTTCACATTCACACAAGAGCCGCTTCAGCATACCTCCAGCAGAGGGAACAGAACTGATACCCTAGTGTGGTGATGAAAGGAGGAAAGGAAAGGGGGCAGGAAATGAAGAAAGAAGAGTGGGGAAAGGAGAGGGAGAGACTGTGACACTGAAGCATGCACCTACATTTAAACCATAAAGAGTGGGATTACTGTCTTTCCTGTGGGTTATTAAAATTTATCTTTGAGCTGGTGGCAGTTTTTCTCCTAAGCATTTCTCCCCAAGAATCATGGAAATGGATGCTCATCTAAATAAAAAGATATGACAGAGAGAGGATTTGATGAGCAAGCATGGCATGTCTTCTAAGTACGTACAGATAACCCATTGCTTTTGTTAAAGTAAAATAAGAAATAGTATTTAATTACTCACTATGTGAAAGACACTGTATTCTGAGGACTTGGATGCATTCAAACAGTTAAGCCTCAGAACATGACAGAGTGATGATGTTATGTTCCCACTTTAAAGATGGAGAAGTTGAAGCCAAAACATCCATTAGCTTACTGAAGCTAGTATTTGATCCCTATCATTGGGAGCTTCAGAACTACACGTCAGATCATAGTCTAGTCCAAACAGTTGCATAACAAATGGACACCCTGCAAATATAAGCCCTTCTTATGTGAGAATTAATGAGACTGATTTGGTTTGATACCTGGCTTTGTTGCTAACTCTACCTCTTCTACAATAAGCATGTGCTAAGCACCTTTGATTAGCAGAGGACTCCACCAGCAGCTAGGAAATCTCAAGAAAGCAAAGGATGCTATAGCTCTGTTGAAGGCACTGAAGCTCCAGAGGAAATAGGATGTCATTAATAGTGACCCAATAAAAAGTAAGGTGAACTATAGAAAATTCTGGGGAAAATGCAAGGAATGTGTTCAATTGAAGATGGAGGAAACTTAATGCCAACTGAATTGATCAGTGAGTGATCATGAATGAAGATTTCATTGGGTATGGGGGTGAGGGAGAGAAGAACATTGATTGAGATAAGGTGAGGAATCAGAGAATCGAGTGTGTGTTTTCCTGTGTTGTGTCAGTGAACTGGTATGGATAGAATTTTGAGGACCTAGAAAGAAAGACACTGGAAAGCAAGGCTGGACATAATAAGAACTGAGAACATGCCACAGAATTGCTGAAATTTGTTTAACATGTAGAAAATCATGATTACTAGATATAGTTATATTATAGTTTGAATCTGAAATGCCCCCACAGGCTCAGTGTTTTGAGTTCATGTTTCTGAGCAGTGAACTACTTGGGAAGGTTGTGAAGCCTTCAAGGTCTGGCTGGCAAAGGTAGGCCACCAAGGAAAGGCCTTTGAAGGGTATAAGCTCACGTTGGTTACAAACCTATTTTCTATTTGCTCGTCCGCCAGAGTGAACAGGCTCCCTTACTTGCCCACCACCGCATACTGAGCCATTCTGTCATGATGTCTGCACTATTACAGACATCAGCTCTCTGAAACCATGGGCCAAACTCAACAATCCTCCTTCATGCTGCTCCTGTTGGTTATTTTGGTTAGCGAAAAAGTAACCAACAGAGGTACAGAGGTTGTTAAGATAATGGGTGATTTATTTTCACTTTTGTTTCCTGTGGTCTGATACTATTCAAGGAAGGATGTTGTTTTCCTATCTCTGCTAAAATCATTCATGCCGAAAATCTAGGGCCCATTTTCATCTTTTTTTCTGCCTTTGATCCACATATTATATATTCATACTATGATATTAGTAAAAGACTGCTTCAACTTTTCAACTAGATTAAGCCTTCACAGAAGCCAAAAATTACAATAAAAATATTTTGCAATCGCCTGCAATAAAGTATGTGATTTTGTTTCTAGTGTATCCAGTTGATGTCCTTGGATATGAGGCTGGAGAGGTGGATCAATGGCTCCATGATTAAATGAATGTAGTCTTTTGCAAAGGACCTGAGTTCAGTTCCCAGTATCATATCAGGAGGCTCACAATTGTAGTTCTAGGGTCTCATGTCCTCTTCTGGCCTCTTCTGGCACCTGAACTCATATGCACATGCACATATAATTGAATATATAGACATATTTTAAATATATATGAAATAAATATTGTTATAAATGTTATATATGTTATAAATATATAACATATATAAATATATATGTTATAAATATAATAATATATTATAAATATATATAACATAGATATTTAAAATCACTTATCTGCAACATTTTCCTTTAGAAGCCAGGTAAAGAGGTAGAAGGACTTCTTGAGAATCTTGGATAATTGTCAATACTTCAGACATCTTCCGTGACTTGTTTAGGGTCTTCCTTGAATTGCTATTGTTTTGATATGTGTTGCCTTCACAATTTTGCTCTGCTCTATCAACAGACCCGGCTGTGCATCTCTTTCTGGAGTTTCATGGATTCTTTGCAGGCTCCTATTTGTTTTCATGCTGGGCAGCTTGAGCTCCCTAATCAAAACTTCTATATTCAGCTAGGGTTCTCTCATAAAACCTGCATTAAATGTGATATCATTACTCTCTAATACAGTATATTATTGCTGTTCCTCCCATGATTTTTTTGAACAAAATACTCTGTGATGCCTGTTGCTAACTCGCTGATGATGAAGATTCCAGGACCTGGGGGCTTCCTTCTAGAATCATTCCTCTCTGTTAGGCCTTATATGACAGGGTCTTTAATTAATAAATATTTAGGAAATAAGTGGTGTCATAAAGCTCCTGATCATTCCACTTAATTTTTATATGATAATAGCAAATGTTTTTATTCACTTATTTCACACTGGGTATTTCAAATTTTACTATTCCAGACTTAGTTGGAGATATTAGGAGAAAAATATTCACATTAAGTCTAGAGATATCAGATTAGTAGAAGTTCACAAAAAGACACTGCTTTTCCTGTGTTTAATAAAAGCAGGGGCCATCCCTTTTTTTGATTGTTTTTACATCCTCAGTGTCTGACTGCCTGGAAACCAGTACATTTGGTCCTTTTGTTTCTGCTTGTATGACAGACACACCCAATCCACTTTGTCTTTATATAGTAGGTGCCCTTTCCACAGTGCCCTAGGAAACTTGTGCACATTGATTGGAGCTGGAAACACGAAGCATATTTATTATTCTCTTAGTTAGAACTCAATAAATATTTCTTAATTATTAGAATATTCTTCCCTGTGCATGCCCGCCTTAGCACCAACTCTGACAAATAGCTGTTCTGAGGCTGTTTAAGCGCTTCCATATTCTGAAGAATGCATTATTTCATAAGACAAGCTCTCCCACTGTGTTATAAATTAACTGGAAAGTTCTGTACATTTAGCAAAATCTTGCCTTTGTTAATTGATGTATCCAGCTTTCCCAATATTACACTTAAACACAATGGATTAATGCTTCTGATGTCTTAAGAGTTAGTCATATCTGATCTTCCTGATTCGCCCTGAGAAGTTGATGATGATAGCTCCAATCACATTTATCATCTCTCTTTAAAGATGTCCAAATGACAACTTTTGAATGACAACCATCAGCACACACATATGTATGTACTATATAAAATGGAAATATTCTTATGGAGTTAAAAATACACAACAACTCCAAAACAACCTACAGAAAGAGTTGTGATATTCTAGGATTATATATCCCAAATCTCTACAGGTTTGGCTTGAGTTCTCAGCCAAGGGTGTTTGGTGTTACATCTCCTTTCTTCTTGGTTTGCTACTTTCACCAGCTGACCAATACTGAGTTTACTGCTTCCTATTGGAGAGGTGTTAAGAATGATGAGTAGTTTCTGTGCAATCACCTGTGGGTTTTTTGTTTGTTTGTTTGGTTTGTTTGTTTGGTTTTTTTGGATTAACTCCAACTTTGTGGAACACAGTAGCAGTTCTCTTTGGATAAAGTGGTCTCCACTTCTGTTTGGCCTTGATGTGGTATAGCTTTGTAAAATGCTACTGTGTTGAGGGGAATTTCATAGAACCCCTCTGATTCTGGGGAGAAAAGAAATCACTTCATGCTAAAAACTGCCTAAAAAGCTCACACGTTAATCAAAGGACTTTTTTCCCTCTTACCTTTCCTACTTACATTAAAAATGCCCATGTTTGAGAATAAGCAATTATCTTTGGGAATAAGAGTGGAGTTGGCAAAGATATCTGCTCCATGTCTATGTGTGGGGTCACATGTCTACCCTTGTGTCTTCTTTGACCTCCTTTATGTATGCCACATGGAGAAATGTAGAGTTCAGTCTTATTTTTTTCATTAAAAGGAGGCATGGGTCTAGAACTGATTTCATCTCTGTTATTTAGTTAATGAAAAAGAGCCTAGAAACTCAACCTTACAATCTCTTAGTCTATTCATTTATAATTATTAACTATTGGAATAGATTAGGTAAGCCTTCCTCTTCCCTTGATCTAGAATTTTCTAAGTCCATAGAAAGGAAGTAGACACTCCCTTGGAGCAGCCCTCATTCTGGACCTTTTGTGGAAGACCATTGAGGTAATGCATTGATTAACAAGCACATAATCAAATGATTGTTATGTGGATAGACACTATAAGACTTTACTGGCAAGATATTAACATGGTGACATTAGGTAAAGGTAACTGGACTTTAGCTCTTGAGCTCAGAAACCTTAAATTTTGAGCATGCTTATACCATCATAACATGGAACTGCTTCCTAATGCAGAGCAGGCTTTGTATTCACTGATGTCTGGATGATGTTACTTTTTTCCCAATCCCAAGAATAACTAACTGGTGGTGCATTTAACTTCTTGATGATGAAAGATGTGATAGGAAACACTCGGTCTTATCTCCTTATAAATGTTATTAGAAGCAGATAGAAGGTTCCAGAATATGTGTACCCAGCTATCTGCCAGAACTTCTGCAGTTGCACATTACCTTCATTCTTTGCCCTTCACTGATTCAAGCAAACACAGCACTATTACTCAGAGAATGTTATTTTCTGATTCTTTATCTCTCAAAGGCATGCATCTCATTCCTTTGGGGAAGTTGGGATCTCAGTGTTTTGCCTAAAAACAAAGTACTGTTGGCATTAATGAGCTGTCTGTCTTCTAAACAGCACTGAGAAATTTCCTTGAGTAAGTGTCTCTCCCCTCTTAATACTCTGGGAGATGACAGGAGGAAACACTATTAATCCCATTTTGCAGATGAGGAGATTCTATTCATCCTTGGTTCCTGTTTGAAGATCATGACATGCCCTGGAGTGCATGTCAGTTTCTAGGTTTGTTTAGTTCCACCAAACATCTGAGAAGTGCTACTGGTAAGCATCCAGCTCCTTCTTTTCCTTTGGCTTTTAATCCATCATTTGCAGCTTCTGTGGATCGCCAAATTTAGGTGCTAAATGACATAGTCTAAAATGGAAGAAATAAGTGTTATGAGGTTTCCCATTATCTGAAATATCAGGTAATAAAAGATGAGAATTCATATTAGAAGAATGAATCTGAAAGGCAATTAAAATTTTCTTTCAACCAGTAATAAGGAAAATTGTGAAGACATTGACTGGTGCTGTGCAGCCCAAGTTTAAAGGATAACATACACATTTTACTCAAGGATGTCTCACTCAGCCCTCCACACTTGGTTCATGAATGAGCCACAGTGAGTTGAGTCAGATCTAGGCAGCACAGATCAATCAGAATAACAAAGTGGTTACACTCACACCTATGTTCTCAGAAGCCCTGACTGTGATTCTGGAGTCCAAACTAAGATCAGAAATGAGGCACGTGGCCTATCTTATACACAGTTAAGTATTTAAAGCTAAGTGAATAACGTCTTTATGCTTACTACTCTGCCACATGTCTTTTATTATCTGATAGGAGAAGAGCCACAGGCAAAGCAACAGCTGAACATTCTCATCCCAGCAAAGTCAATGGTAGTCAACTAAGCATGGTGCTGCTCATCACACAGATGTGGTAAGACAGCATGGACACATGGAGCAATAATGAAATACTCCTGTATAGCTCCACTTTATGTCAGGAAGAAGAAAATTTTGGAAATATTCTCAGAATATTTTTATTGACTTTATTTTGAATACTACATCATAAAATGAAGATCTGTTCCATAATGGTTTCAGAGACAAAGAGGATCAACTCATACCATGAATATGCCATCCACCTCAAATCATCTTAAAAAATCCACAGTGCAGAAGTAAGTGGACTATACACCACCCCTCCTGGACAGCCTGCTCCAGTTTCAGTTTAGAATATAGACTTCGCTTTGTTAAATAAAATTCTGCACAAACTCTTTGTGTCTTCTTAAATTCCCTCCTCTGGGAGGATCAGAAGCCAAGAGAAACCCTCACCTTGGTAACAGGATTATGCTGTTTAATTCTTCATATTCACAAATTTCCTGAATGCCTGTTTATAATCATTTTCCTAATAATTTTCTTCTCTAGTCAGAGACTCAATATTATATGATTTTAATATACTTTATATAACTTAATACTTTAAAATTCCCCAAGGTTTGTCTCTTGCTCCAATATACAGTCTGAGGGAGTTTCATTTTGCACATCAGAAGTGTCTACAGTCTACTACCAGTGGTTAGGATTTTCTACAGATAATGGGCCTTTGTCCTCCTAGGATAACACAACTATTATCATTATGAAATCAGAACAACTGTGAGTATCTATATAAGAACCTCACAGTATCGCACCTATTAATATTCCCCCACAGAAGGAAAGAGTGTCATCTGATCCTCACTTGGTGTTTAGCCACTCACTCTCTTGCCTGCCCTACTCCCCCATTTGCACATGATATTCTCTGCTGCATGTGATCTTGATGGGGGTGCCAGAGCATTAGGCTTGGGGTGGTTGACTTGAGGTGGGACTTCATGTGGGGTAGGGCTCTTCAGCTGATGTAGATGTCTAAAAGTTACCCACTTGGTGATTCTTTATTTATGTTCTCATAATTGACTCCCACGCACTTGTTACTTCACCAAGTTGACTCCCATGGCACGGTTCCTTTGTTCCCTCTCATTCTTTGTATAATGAATAGGCTTTTGTGCGCATATCCTGAAGGATAGTCATGCAACAACCTTGAACCTGGGTAGGGGCACAATGGAGACGATGATGAATTTGGGTAGAGCAATCTCATGGCCCTGGTATTGGTGATATGATATGCAACTGAGGCTGATCCATCTGTAGGTGGATTTTTCAACAAGGACAATCCTAGTATGGCCATTCTTGCCCATATGGCACTGAATGACATGCCATCTTGCTATGTGGAAATTGATCCCTGAAATAGAGGATAAGACATGTGTTTGAAGCTGAGTTACCTGCCCAGAGACAACCTGGCACTGTGAGGATCTTCCATGGTTGCTTCTGATTTGGTCAGAAAAGTGAATAAGATGGAGGGGGAATGAAGACAATGGCTTGTCAATTCTTATCCTTGATGGGTATATAGGAAAGAAGACAAAAGGGGACTGTCTGTGTCACTTGGTAACAAACATATGGCAAACTGAATTAAATAACCTTGTAGCCTAGGAAACTGGGAAAGTTGGGAACAACCCCTCAGTTGCTAAGTAGCTTGACAGTTCCACTGCAGACCACAGGAACAGAGGATGAAACTGGAATGCTACAGCCCGCCGCTATTCTTAGCCACATTTCTATGTTGTGATTGTGCTGCATAAATGCTGCCAGTTCACTAATTCTGACAATTTTCACAGCTCCTTCTAGAGAGATTTTCCTGTCACTCACCCTTATATAAGTTTTATTTGTTTTCCTGAGTCCTCGGATTGTTGAAGACAAATATCCTAATAAGTTATTATCCCTTGCAACAAACTACTCAATTTTGTCACTTGTTACTCACTAACTTATCATCCTATCATCTATCAATCTTTCTATTATTTATTTATCTAACCTATCATTTATCTATCTAATCATCTATCTAGCTATCAGTCATCTGTCTTTCTATCTGTATATCTATCTACATATGTGTTTAATCTACTTAGTATGTGTTCAATGTTTAACCATTGATAATAGAGCCTAATATGCTGTAGATGACATTAGATAATTAGATATCAATTCCAAATATATAGTATAGTTATTAGGATTGAGAGTCCCTGGAATCAGATTGACTGGGGTTTATACCTTTGTTCTCGTTTAGTACTTAATAGCTCTCTGATCTTAAGCAATTTTCTTAATCTTTTGAAATCTCTTTTCTCATTTACAAAATGAGAACAATGATAATAGTGCCTCCTAGGGTTGTTGTGGGGATTAGGCAAAGTAATTCGTAGGCAATAGCTTGCATACCCTAATTACATAGTAGAGATTTACACGTAATAAGACTTCATAAGTTCTTAGCTATTATTAATAATAAAAGAATAAGTAATAAGAAAGAAACTAAACTTTACGTATATTCACAAGTCAAGAGATCCCCTTAGCTGAGAAGTTGTTGCATTGCATGTCTTTATTCTTCATCAGTGAATACCCATGTTGAAATGTATGACTAGCAGATACTCAATAAATCTTCATTAAACTTAATTTAAATCAGTTGGCATTATATGGACCCTATATTTCACCATTCAGTTGTTTTTTTTAATCAAAGGGGGAATGAATGTTCAGATATACCACCTAGGAGGTTACCTAACCTGGTTTGTTTCTATAGAGAAAATTAGTTGCCAAACACATCAAAACAAGATTCCACAGTCATGCTCCTTGGGAGTTATTAACTACCCATATGGCCCTTGAAAACCATTTCCTCATCTTTGTCTTTTTCGACTTTCTCATTTGTATGATGAAAGCAGTTGATAACTTTGGTGTGCATCAGACCCAGTGGTAGAATTTGTTAAAATAATATGAACTCTGACTATCTCTCCAGATGCCCTACTTTGGAGAGTAGAAGATAGTCTGATTTACATATTCACATAAATAGGAAGTGGGGATACTTTGAAAAGTTTGATTCTGTGCTAATGAAAGAAATGTGTACTGACTAAATGTTTGTCTAATTTTTATCTTATTTTTTTCTTTCTTTTTCTTTTTTTTTTTTTTTAAGCTGAGGACAAAACCCAGGATCCTGCACTTGCTAGGCAAGCGCTCTACCACTGAGCTAAATCCCCAACCCCCATCTTATTGATAGGATCATAATATTTCTGTCTTATTTGTGTCAAGTTTTTTTTTTTCTAAAATGGCATTTCTTTCTGTATTCTTCAAATAACAGAACAAAGAGGCAAGCATCAGTAGAGATACAAAGAGTAGCTTCATTATTGTTGGAAAGCAGGGCTCAGTGTCCACTTCTTTATTGACTATCCCCTTCCTAGTGTTCAGGACTAAATAGTGTGACAGAACCTTCAGGAAAGACATCAAAGCCCAGGGAAAGAAAGAGGACAAAATAGTCAAGGAGGGAGAAAAGGGGCCCACTCACCCCCATCAGAAAAGAGATTCTTTGCCAATTGGGAAGAGTTAGAACAGAATTGGGAAGAAGCCTGAACCTACTACTCTCATGGAAATCTATTTAAGAAGACTTGGACCAGAAAACAATGTTCATCTATCAGAATAGAGAGAAGAAACATGTATATGACTAGATTCATATATTGTTAAAGTGGTATATGTATATGATTACATATAGTGCATATAAAATCACACTGAATTTTCCATGTAGAAGTCCTTGACACATAAAACAATAGTTTTATGGACTCCCCAGTTTTTTGTGCCTCTTTCCACTCCCCCCTCTTCTAAGTCCTAGCAATCACTGGTAAGTTTTTCTATTTTTTTTTTATTCCTTGTATTTTTGCCCTTTTCAAAAGTATTATATAAATAAAAGAACATAGTATGCCACCTTTAAACCTGGCTTTTTTCATGGAGTATTTATTAGTCATCCATATTGTTGTATTAAAAAATCTTATTCCATTTTACTGTTGAGTATTCTGTTTTATGTATGTACATGTAAATTAAATGAACATACACTATTCATTATATATGTAGAGGTATTTATGAATATACATGTATGTGTAGTGATGAATAATATATATATAATATTGCTGTTGGATAGTCTTTCTGTATGCTGTGAATATGTGTTGCCCTCAATGGACTATAAATAAAGCTGATTTTGCCTATAGCCAAGCAATATAGCTAGGTAAGAAAGCCAAATGGAATATGGGGGAAGGAAAGGCAAAGTTGAGGCAGATGCCAGCCAGACACCCAAGGAGCAACAAGCCAGCAGACTGGTAATGCCACAGCCACATGGCAATACACAGATTAATATAAGTGGGTTAATTGAAGATTAGCTAACTAAGAGCTAGCTAGTAATAAGCCTGAGCCACTGGCCAAATAGTTATAAGTATGATTAAACCTCTGAGTCAATTATTTGGAAAGTGGCTACCAGGTATTTGAGTATTGCTGGTGGGACAGAAACTTCCATTTATAAATGGAGTTCATGGTTTGGCAGTTCCATCCACATAAAATCTGAGAGAGCTTTTAAAAAGGTTCTAAAATCGAGCCAAGAACAGCTTTATACTCATGTCTCTCATTACAGGCCACGGTACAGAACCACGTCCCCTGGATGTGGCAGGCTTCAGCTGAATCATGATGGACTCCCATGGTCTCTCACAGGTCTTGGTACAAGGAGGTTTTTCCCAGCCTCTGCCTGCAGGCTTTAGAGCACAGCTGTGGGCTTGAGAACACAGCTGCATGCTACTTAATATTGCTTCCCAGAGTTAGGGAGGTAAGAATGACTCATTGGTACCTCTGCCATATTGGAAAGCTGAACAAGTAGACATCAAAGCCACTGCTTTGGTCCTAGCCACACCCACTTAGCAGTCTAAAAACTCTCCTGGTCAAAAAGGATTACAGATAGATGATAAAGACAGATTCTGCCAAAAAATAACCCTCTAAATGAATTACAATATGTTCAAAAATATACATAGGCTTGGGAGAAAAAAGAAAAAGGATAAAAAGTCCTTAAAAAGAAATATGTATTTTAAAAAGCCATGTAAGGAGTCTGGATCCTGTATGTTATTGTGTTGATTTTGAATTTTTTAAAATACTAACAAACAACAGCTGCTGAGAAACATGAGACTGAAAGAGGGACTGATGAAATGCACCAGTGTAGATATTTTAAGGATGCCTTAACATTAAAACAAAAGTAAAAAAATATATTTGTAAAATGGAACTTAGAAGATGCATTGCTTTGAAGAAGCAGTTTTATTTTTGTTTCCACAGGAAACAAGAGACTATGGATTCATTTCAGGTTAATATGGGTCAGATTTGATCAAGAGAGACCTCCTGAAACTTGACAGATAATTTCTATCAATAAAAGGTTACTACTGGTCTTCTCAAGTCTTGGTCATTATCTCAAAATTTTCTTAGGGACTCCTGGGGATGGCTTCACCCACAGACAGCAAGAAGCAGTAGAGAGAAATTATGCCCACATTCCTAAGAGTTGAGAGATGGCAGTGGTCATTGGTTATTTGATGGTTTATGGATGTTTGTTATCATTTAGGGGAATATAGGATTAAAAAGACAACTATTAATCTCGGATATTTTGCATTGGCATGGATTTTAGTCTATTGGTACAAATTTAAAGTTAATTTTGTTACACTGTATATATGTTTCTACTCTTGTTTGGGGTATTGTGATTATGCAGCTCATATAAAAATGCAATGTAAAAATAAGAAACTTAGGTTAATATCTAGTCATCTATAACAATCAAATTTGCAGATATGTTAGGTATATTTTCAGGATCATATAGAGATATATTTTAGATATATAGTCTTCAAATACTTCAAAGACCTGGAGAATACAGCATTTAAAATGTTTTGTTAACACAAGATTTTTCATGACAATGAGACAGATCTGCTCCTGGTGACACCAATTCACTGCAGAGATGATGGGCATCAAAGAAACTCCTTATGGAGTTTTCCTTCAATGTGGCAAGACTAGCAATTTGGGCAAGAAACTTCTCTTGCCTGGACTGATTGGCAGTATGTTGTATAAACTGGACATGCCAGGATCAAAAGGAAAATAACTACTGGACTTTACCAAAACAAGGTGGGATGGTCCTTTAGGTTCCTGTTTCACAGAAGAAACTGCCAGACATTCTACAGAACACAGAGGAAAATGACTGATAAACTTTACCAAAGTAGGTGGGGCAGTCCTTCAAATTTCCTGCTTCACTAAAAAGTCTGCCAGAGACTCTAGGCCTATAGGCTGAAGATGGTTGCCTCATTGTTGCAGAGGAACTTGGGGGACTGATATCTTTGTCATTTCTAGAATTTTGGAAGTTGTTTGCTATGTACTTCCTGTTTACTCTGATAATATTATATCCTTCTGGGGTCTTCGATGTAGTTGAAGATTAGATAGTCATAATTATAGTTTTACTTAGTTATGATAAAAGGTAAATTAGATATGTACCTTTAGATTTACAAAGATAGAATAGATGATAGAATATTTTCTTTAAATTTTGCCAAATACAAATAGACACTGTAACTATAATTCTTGCTTGATAACTGTTTTGCTATATGTAATTTTACTATGTTAAAATGAAAACCTTCCTTTTTGATTAGACAGAAAAGGGGAAATGGTGTTGGATGGTCTTTCTGAATGGTATGAATATATGCAACCAATGAGCATCTCATTGGTTCATTAATAAAGATGATTTGGCCTATAGCCAAATGGAATACAGGGGCAAGATGGGCAGAGTGGAGACAGACACCAGTCAGTTGACCAAGGAGCACCATGCCAACAGACCAGTAATGCTACGGCCACATGGCAATATATACGTTAATAGAAATAGGTTAATTTAAGATGTAAGAACTAGCTAGTAATAAACCTAAACCATTGCCAAACATTTGTAAGTAATATTTAGCCGCTGAGTCAGTTATTTGGGAAGTGGCTGCCAGGTTATTTGGGAGTTGCTGGCAGGACAGAAACTTTGGTTTATGGTATATAACTGACATATAATTCTAAACGTATAAAATATATAAAAATAGAAAATATTTGATATCTAAAGCTGTCATCTCCAGTTGAAAATTTGGTTTAATTCTAATTTCAATGATCTTTAAGCAATATTAATATGTTTCTACATGTACATATTTTATTTTACCTTGACAAATATTTTGGGATAGAAATGTTGAATTACAGGGTTGGGGATTTAGCTCAGTGTTAGAGTGCTTGCCTAGCAAGTACAAGGCCCTGGGTTTGGTCCTCAGCTCTGAAAAAAAAAAAAAAAAGATGAATGTTTTAGGGCTGGAGAGATGGCTCAGCCGTTAAAGGCTAGGTTCACAACCAAAAATATAAGAAATGTTGAATTACATGATAAATAATGTATTTTTTGTAAGAGCCTGCTGTAGTGGATTCTCTTTGACAATATGTAGGTGTTCTAATCACTTCACATCTCCACAGTTAATTGCTAAAATCCTGCTTTAGTTGTATCTAAAATAGTTTAGTTCGTAGTTTCCTTGTTCATTCATCTCAAGACAATCTCTGGTTTACCTTGTAAAATCATCTTTGTCTCATGAAAGCATCTATATGTTGGGATAATGCTTTCATTGAATATAACACTCTTTTTAGACATGCTTTTCCCTGCAGCTTTTTAAAGATTTCATTACATTTCTGTCTAGGTGGCATATTGTCTGAGATATAACTTATTTCTGTGTTCCTCTGCATATAGTGTATTTTATTTTGGTGCAGAAAATATCTGCTTCTCTTTAAGGTATTTCCTAACGTTTATATTTTAATGTTTTGAACAGAGTGCGTCTATAGCCCCTACCCCTCCACTCCCCTGTTTATTTGATTTAATAGCCTCTGAGACTTTTGGGTCTTCCTTTGAATATCTTTCACTAATTTTGGAAAGTACTTGAATTTAATATTTAAAATTTTCTTTTGTCTTATTCTTTTTGCTCTTCCAGGACTTATTTCATGCACATATCAGGTTAATAATATTTCACAGGCACTAGATGTTTATTTTTTTAATCTCCTTTTCCAACTTTTTATTTTAGTATTTCATCTTTTGTAATCATGTTTGTATGATTTCAGGTTTTTATTTCATTTATTGAAACTATTCAAATTGAAAGATTCAATTATCCTGTTGAAATCATTATTTGAGTAGGTTATCTTTTTAAATGTGTTGTGATGACATTTTAATTTTTCGTGAAGTACCTCTTTTATATAGAAACTCCTCACCTGCCTATATATGCTGTCAACCTTTCTGCTAAAGTCTTTGATACACTCTTTTTAGTTACTCTAAATAACCTGTTTGAGACATTGACTATCTTCTTCATAACTACATATTGTTCTGCTGATTGTTATTGTTTTAATAATGTAATTTTTCTTTCATGTTTATCTTTCTTGCTCATGATTTACTGGTATTGTGCCAAACTTCTAGTGTGACTAGAGACTGAGATAAACCATATTTATTTCTGGAAAGAAATCTTCAAGTAGATGTTTAGTGGGTAGATTCTGAGTTGTGACCAAGTGTTAGCCCAGTTGAGTTTGGTTATTGGTGTGGTTACTTTCAGTGTCCACCAATTTCTGATTAGCTTAGCTTGTGTTATCAGGGGAAATTATGATTTTTGTAGACTTTTGGCTTTTCTTGTTATTAAGATAAAATTAACACTCATTACATTTTTACATATTATCAGTAAAATCTAGAGGTCGCTCATAGTATTTTATTTTATATCTGTAATAAATAGTTGTGTATCAGTAGTCATCAGAGATCTTAATTTTGTTCTCATGTTTTACCAGTTCCAGCTACAAAACATGTGGTCATATATAATGCTATATAACCCTTGATATTCATGATGACTATTTATAATCCTCTGTTCATAGTGCAAGAGACCTGACTACTAGTTATTAAATATCCAATGAGGAAAATATGTCAGAGACTAAATGAGAAGTAACCTTTTTTTGATTTCATCAATATGAAATAAAAAATAAGTTTAACACAATTGAAATGTTTGTAACTGGAAATGAGTGATTACAAAGTGCTGTGGAGTATGTTTATATACTGGAAAAGATTGGTACAGTTTACACCAAAGGGTATTATAGCATCTTTTCATTTTTCCAATTATATTGCCTTTTACTTTTGATTTTGACTGACACCTAATTCAGCACATTTTTTGATAGATGATACATGCAGTTAAAAATGCAATTCATGTGTACTAAGTGCATTGCAAGGATAACAAAGGTATTTCTGACATAATATGGGATCTAAAGTCCTGACCAGTAGAATGTTCTTTACCTGTCTTCACTGTAGAGGATGGCATAGAGACTCAGTTGGTCAGAGGAGTCATCTGGAGCAAACTCCCATAGAATAGTTGCTGAAACCCTATAAACTTCCTCAACTCTACTCCTCCTTTTTGTTGTTGTATGTTTTGGGTGTTATAAATGATGTGTCCTCAGTCTTACATAGAACAATACAAAAATGTTCTTAGTACCTCTTGACAGTCAAATCTTAAAGCCAGCTAATAAGTTCCTCTAGTGAAATCTTAGTTAGTTACTAAGGGAAATAGGGAGTAATATTATGCCCCTTTCCTTATTCTTTTGTGCTTTGTACATGACATTAGAAGAGAACTAGGTTGAGTACTTTACATCTAAAAATTTTTACCTGATGCCCAATATCTAACAGTAGCATTTCACCCTTTCAACTTTAGTTAATAATCAAAGCGTGCCTTTTCACTTCCTGTAGACTTTCAGTAGGACTCTATATCTCACCTATGTTTCTATCTCATTGTGATGTTGGCAGTTTTAGTTATTGAACACTTGGCCCTAAATTCCATCTTTATGTATTTGAATGTACCCGTGACATTTTTCTACAGCAATCTGTATATATGAAAGAAGGAATCAGATTAGTGGAGCAATTGATTAAGTCAAATCTCAACCACATCCTCTTAACCGAAAATGGAATGTAGAGGCACCTAGGAAATCCATGAAGTGTTTAGCTAGCAACTTGAGATATGGCTTTAAAAGGTCAGGAGGCTAGACCTTAGGGAGTATGTGAACATAGATATTTGTGGTAGCTGTCATGTCTCTTTTTATATACGTTTAAAACAAAAATTATTTCAACTTAAGATATCCCCTTTGCAGTCTGCCAATCAGTGGATAAAGGTTTCATCACAAAATGATAGTGAGAATATTCAGATGCCCTAAATGTCTGTAGGCAGTATATTACTTTCAGTGGTTAGCTGGTACTTATCTTAGAGCAACTAGATTTCTATTGCAGCTTCCAAATCTGTTTTAGCCCCAACTCACTGCAGTAAAGAAGGACATCTAAGCAAATCTTACCAGGAAATGCCATGTCATGGCCCTACAGAGAAACCATGCCTAAGTAGAATGAACAGAGAAAGGAAAGGGTGGATCTGAGCTCAGAAAAGCAACCATACTGACAAAAATAACTAAAGATGTTTGGGGAAGTTAAGACACAGGAAGAATCAGGAAGGCAGTCACACCAGAAAATAAGATTCTTTCTGATAAGCAAAGAGGAATTTTTAAAACATAGAAAAGACTCTGAAGGAGAAAAAAAGACAGTGAAAAAATCAGAATTTAGGAAAGTTCAAACACTGTCTTCACAAGAAGGTATTCATTCAGTAATCATGCACTGAAAAGTTATGACATGTCAGATGTAGGAAAAAAAAATCTAATAGTTATTTAAATGCTCTCATGATACAAAGATTTTTTTGTGTGTCCTGTTTTTTGAGATGAAGAACATAATAATCACAGACATTTATTGAGGTAATATTGCATGAACACTCCACTTTCATGGAATCTACTTGCAATGTAGATGTATATGTCATTATTTCTTCATGCGTGTGAATAAACTCAGTGCATGTGGGGATGAGGGTCTCATCTAAGGTTACACATAACCAAAGGTAAGGCTTGAATGTGAGAGAGCTTGTCCTCTTTGAAAGCTTGTAATTTTTTTGGATAAGCTACAAGAAGGTGACTTTCATTGGTGTCTAATGACTTCATCTTTTATCATTTACCACTTAGGCAGACCATAGCAGCTGGCTGAGAGGAACCCTGTTAATGATGGGAAGATGTATAACACATAGCTTATCAGAACCCTCTGCAATTTGAGAGACCAGACAAACTTTCCCGAGGGTCTCTTCTATCTGTAACACAGTGCTTAATAACCCAGTGCTGTGCAGGATTCAGTCTCCGAGTGAGCTTTAGGGGCCAATATTTCTTACTGGCTAGGGACAAACCATGTCTTCCAGCAGGGCTGAGGTTGTGTGTAGTCCTGTCTGACATTTTGTGTAGTCCGTAAAAGGAAGGCACAACATGGCAGCACAATTGACAGAGGGTGTGTAAACAGTGTGGTTAAAACGGTGACAACTACCCTACCTGTAGATACTCAACTGATCATGGGGCAATCATGTCAGTAAGTGTGAAGGTGCATCAAGTCCAGAGGAAAGCAGCTCTGCAAAGGTGTACTTGGTTTGGTCCTCACTTTGCCTTTCTCTTTATTGTGCCCTTTTCACTTTGCCATAGTTCACCAGACCAAAACAAGAACAAGCTCATACCACATGGACTCTTCCCTTGGTCCAGTATAAGATGCTGCCATATCTCTCAAGGTCTCTCAATGTCCCCTGAGGAAAGATTTAAGCAATGAGGATGAGGATCTTATGAAAATTCAAGAGCACTTGACATTCTGCAATGATTTCATATGTATGTTTGGAGACATGAAAGGACTTTCAAGAAAGTTCTCCTTAACTCAACTCTTAGAACAATAAAGGTCAGAGACATGGAGTACCTGGCATCTTGCTACATGTTTTGAAGATGAAAGATGCCACTTATAGTGCTCACCAGTGTGGTTTCTGAACCACCTTGTGATTACCGTGTGTTTTGCTCTCTTATTTAGACTGATTGTTGTGCTTTTTAGCTTTAATTGTGAACTTGACACAGCTTATAATTATTTGGGAAGAATGCTAATGGGAAATTATCTGAGTCAGTTTGGCCTTGGGCATGTCTGTGGGGAATTATCTTGATTGTTAATTGAAGTAGGAAGACCCAGTCCATTGTGGGTGGCACCATTCCTTAGTCACATTGTCCTAAATTATCTAAGAGAGGAGAAAGCTTGATAAGAGGTAGCAAACAAGCAGCAATGAATTTCTTATCTCTTTCCTGTTGACTATGTAAATGATACGATCAGCTGCAGCGTCCTGCCTTAACTTCCTTGAAATGACAGACTGCAGCTTGGAATTGTAAGCCAAATAAACTCTTTTTTTTTCCCTCATAACAACAGCAATAGAACTAGAACAGTGAGTCCTCTTTTCCCAATGCTTCTGACTCTGCCTGTCTCCTTTTATCCTTCTCTCTGGCTCTGGCTTACTGTCATTTTTGATGGTTACAAAGGTCAGATGTAGAAACTGTGTGTGAGGAGGCAGCCTTGAGAATAATGGCTTTCTGAGTTTGGAATTTTTTTCTTAATGTTCAAAACTGCTCTTAATGCTAAAAAGATATGTTCCTTAAGGTCTTTTAGTGCACTAGCCTGGCAAAAGTTGGCTTCAATGAATTTTGCAGAATTAAATTGAATTGAATTAAACCTAGTAAAGGTCACACTTGACACGTTTAAAGGAATCCAGACTCAGAAATGCCAGCCATCCTGAACATTGTAGTAGAGACAAGGCAGCCTCACATTTTCTAGTTTGAAGAGTATCTTAATGTAATCATTTATATATTTTCAAAAATCCACAGAATAACTAAACTTCTGTTAACATTGCTCAAACCAAAATCACGTCACCTGTTTCAGGATTTGCTGTAGAACAAATCTTATAAGTCTAAATCATGTAGCACAAATACCAATTAGATCAGTTCAACTTACATCTACAAGTCCACCCAGCTTATTATAAATAACCTGCAACTCTAGACACAGGGTATGTAAAAATGTAAAGAAGAGGAACAGGGGGGTTGGAGTGATGGCTATACAAATTGACTATAGTTTATGTATGAAACTGTAGAGAATCATTCAGATAACCTTGAATACTTACGTAATACTCCTTTTCATGAGCAGGGATTTGGTACATGGATCTGCTTTATATTATTGAATTCATATGGATGTACTACTATATTCTTTTTTGTGCAATATGTATCTGCATGTTCACACATATATACACAGCTTGATTATATACTTGTGTGGGTATGTGTATCCAAGAAACTGGGTGATGAAAACCTGTGAACCACACTTAAAGTGTTTCAAATGGGAATGGGATAGGACCTTAAGGCTGGGAAATCCCCTGAGCCATAGAAGATAGTGACAACCCCTTTCATAGAGCAGTTAGAGTTTTGTGCATGAGCAGAAACAGAGCTGCTAGGAGCAATGAGCCCTTTGGATCATAAAGAACATAGGGACCTGAAAATAAACAGAAAAAAGTAGAAAGTGAGAAAGGGGACCTTCAATTTGTCCAAATAAGTATACCTTTATACCACCACCCCCATCATAACATCCAATCACCTACTACCTCAAGATGGATAAAATAGTTACTTCATGTTGGATAAAATAGACTTTGGAATTTTAGAAAAAACTTAAAAATTATAAAATTAAGTAATCATTATTCAAACATTTCATCTTCACTGGGACTTTCTTCAAGGTTTATTCTGTCTCAGATAATTTTCTGCTAGACCCTCAATGTCAAGATGTGAAAAGGACAGCAAAACCCAAGGCCAGATGACATCAAGGATTGAGAGAGGATATGTGGGTCCTTGGCTCTGGCCTCTGAGGAGACTGTGGGCAGAGCCCATATGTAGAATGGGGAGTGGTTGGCTAAGTCAAGTTTTTGTTTGTTTTGTTTTTGTTTTTTTTTTTTGAGCAAATGTTGCTATTGGGTTGAGAAGCAAGGTCCCACCCATAAGACAGTGTAGTATTGGAGTACTAAGAACTGTACATGACTAGAGATTGTACCCAACTTGCTAGCATTTCAGGGATTCCAGTATAAGATATGAGATACTTGAGTCAGAGACAAAAGACTGATCTATCACAGCACCAATAGTAGCCAGTATGTCAACATTTGTGTCCCTTTATGCACACTTTCCTCAAGGTACTCCAAAGAGTACCAGGGATCACTTGCACATCTTGTAGGTTCTGTGACAACAGAATGTTGGAGGTTATGAAGCCAAGGATGCCTGGCTATTATCACAGAGGGTTCATGAGTCAAATAAAGAATCTATATCTAAGACATGAGGGCTCCAAACTTCAGAGAAGTTTCCCATTATCCAGTGACATTGGAAGAAACACAAGTACTCAATTAAATAGGACTGAGAAGACAGAGCCTCCAGACACCTCAGTGCTGACTAGCTTGAGCTCATACCCTACTCCTGGGACACTCTTCTGAATGCTTGCACAGTCTGGGATTATTGAAAGAATGTGGAAATGGGTGCTGTTATGTTCTTCCCAGAAATGACAACATGGAGCCCAGATCCACTTTCATGGAAAAAAAGGTGAAATTCTCTTCTTTGCTTCTTTTTTTTTTTTTTTTTAGTATAAAATGAATCTGAATGAAGCCCATATACAAGAAAGAAAAATATGGAGGTAGAAAATATAGCTTTGATTTTTTTTTCCAAATCCACAGGTAGGCTACAACTTGAATTGGCTTAACAATTTCTAGACTGTCAAATATGAAATTCTATATATACACATTCTATAAAAATCATACTTTTAACTTTGATATTTTTCAAGGCCAGCAATATGTGATAGAATGTTCTTTTGTGATGCTGGGCATGGCAGTAAACCACGTCTCTAATCATGAGGACAGATAACAGATACTGGGAAAGTGTACTATGTTGCTCCATTATAATGTTCATAGGTTAGCTGCACAAAGTGGATTTATATTGGAAAATTCCATTTCTAACAAGTTTATCATAATGTAACTCCTTGTCAATCAATAAGCATCTATACATTCCAGTATCACCATGTATTGGTAGAAGTTGTTGTTAGGGCTTCTAGCACTGTGCCAGAACACCACAACCAAAAAAAAAGCAAGTTACATGTGCACATCACAGTCCATCATCAAATGAAGTTAGGACAAGAACTCAAGGTAGGATCCTGGAGTCAGGGTCTGAAGCAGAGGCCATGGAAGAATGTTACTAGTTTGCACTCCAAGGCTTGATCAGTCTGCTTACTTATACACCCAGGACCACCTGCCTGAGGGTGGTACTATCTCTAGTGAGCTGGATCTCTCTCATCAATCATTAATCAAAACCAAAAAATGCTTACAGACTTGCCTTTAGGACACTCATATGGACACTTTGTCTCAATTTTGAGTCCCTCTTCCAAGATATGTGGAGTTTTATGTCACGTTGATAAAAGCTGACCAGCACATTTTTAAAACATTCCAGATGCATCTGATAAGACTGTGACACTTCCTATATATTGCCTATGCTTGTCAAGATGATTCAGACATAGGATGGGTTGCCTGTTGGTTGTCTACCTAGCCAACTATAGGAAGGCAGAATTAAGAAGACTAAAATAGTTTCCCCTGTGACGTTAGTACCTAATGACAATTTTCTAGCTGGTTTATCAGAGATTAGTTGTTATTCTTAAAACCACAGAAAAAGCTTGGAGATAGTAATCTAAAACTGACACTCTTCAAAGGGCACTGATCTGAAGACTAAAAGTATTGTAGGCACATGAAAATGTCCAAAATCTTTATACAACATGCAGACCTTTTTTTTCCCCTCTTGCATTTATTGAACTTTAAGGAAATTTCGAAATGGACCTGTGAAACTTCTGAGTTTTGGCATCCCTTTGAGTGTTTATTGACGTGTAGAATCACATGGTCTGTAGCCAGAGAATATACTAAATTCAGCTTAGAATAAGAATGTGGATCTAAACATCTCAGAAGCAATCCATAAGTCTGTTGCAATTCAATTATGTACCACCAACCTTCTTGTCTAAATGTTCAAATGTTTTGAGACTTCTTACAAAGCAGCCACATAGTCACACATGGATTAAATTCCAGAATGATCCATTCTAGCTCAAACAGAAGTTGGTAAAGATCAACCCAAGAATCAAGTACATCAAGACATGGGGTCTTGGCATCAGATATATTTGAATTTGAGGCACAGGGAACTCTTCTGAACCCTGCAGGCTCTTCCCTGAGCTTCAGCCATTGCAGCATGGCCTATTGGCTTCTACAAGCATCTAAATAAAAGAGAAATCTATTCGTTCTGTTCGTGTATACCTAGGGCTTAGGAGCTCATAGTAGTTTGCCAGTTTTCTGCAAAAAATTCCACTTCATTTTGAGGCCAGCTGCAGGGACTTTGTAGTCCTGTAATCACATCTTCCCAGACAGCCATGCCAACAATTGTGCCAAGCAGCCCCTGAGCCGTGATTACCCCGAAATGATTATTTGTGGGTTTGTCATTCATTTCCTAGAACTGGCTCTTCTTGGCATCTCCCCAGCCCATGTTGTTCTGTGTGAGCTGCAGCTGCATGGTTACAGCTTCCATCTCCCCTCGACGGGTATTCATTGTGATTATATTAGGGGGAAATTCAGTGAATTTTTTTTTCTTTACTTGGTGGGCAATTACAATAACAGGGCATAATAGAACGTGGTGTGAGGGAGTTGAGATGCCATAGAGAAAGGTTAGAGCTGAGTAGGGAGTTTGATAAGGATATCTATCGCTAGGCGGTGATTTGTAAATGTGTAATTCTTGCTTTTGCTTCTCTTTTGAAACATTAGTCCAAGAGGATTGAGAATCAAATGTGAAGCAACAGCTCAGCATTGTTGATTAGAAAACTCCAGACCAAGAGATCTGGATTTGCAAGATAGTTCTTAGAGATCCTTTCTATTCGTAAAATAGGAAAGAATGACTGGTATGTAGGAAATGCAGTTGTCAAGGCACAAAAACAGGAACTTCTTCCCTCCTAGGAAACACTGACAAGTTATCAAGAAACTTTAAGGTTCATGGGAGCAGCAGGAGACAAAAAGTTGGTGATGGTGACTGTCTTTCTTTCATATTTCACAAATATATATGAGGTATCCATCTATTCTGTTAGTCTCAGTGATAAGTTCCACTCATAAAATGTTCCAGACCTACCAGTACTACCCTTTCTCTCCTATGCTTCAGGATCTAACATGAAAACATGTATTTCTAAACCCTGGACCCTGGTTCTTCAGGTGAGAAAGATTTCTGGTTGTCAGTCAGTTTGGATTGTAGGTGCCTGGATTAGTACTCTTTCTGGTCACCTGATAAAACAAGTTATGAATGTTTGCTTGTATTCTCTCTCAGAAGGAATCTCCAAATCATTATTCTCTGTACTTTTTCAAGAGTTTATGGGTTTCGCTTCCATGTATACATAACTGTATGAAGATTTCATCAGGGTAACTTCTAGGATTTTTAAATGGTCATGTAGCTGTATGAGCAGTCTGTCTTCCTTTTCCTGTTATTTCTCTGTCTCTGTCTCTGTCTCTCTGTCTCTCTCTCTTTCTCAAGTGCACTTGCGCGCCTATGTGTGTATGTGTGTGTGTGTGTGTGTGTTTGTGTGTGTGTGTGTGTGTGTGCATGCAGGAGTGCATGGCAGTCAAAGGTCAACTTCAGATGTTGTTCTACAGGAGTCTTCACCTTGGTTTTGGAGACAGGGTCCTTTTCTAGGACATGGGGCTCATTGGTTATGATAGCTTAGGTAGACCCACCAGTCTCTCTCTCCCAGTACTGGAATTACTAATGAACCACCGCACCATGCTTTGGACATGTGGGCTAAGACTGAACTCGGGTCCTGCTTATGACACAAGCATTTTCTTTACTGAACCCTTTCTCCATCCCCACTTCCATTTCTGATAGATTGAGAAACACATATTCACAGAAGTAGAGCAATCTGTCCAAGTTATTGTGTTGGTGAGTGTCTAGGAAGAACGTGAGCCCAAAAGTTCCCATCTCAAAGCTGACAGAGAGTTTCTATTGTATTGGAGTACACAGTCCTTCTTCCATTGTGCTGCAGACAAGTGACAAGACAGAATGCTTGCTAAATGTCTCTTGGGAGTTGTGGGGAGCAGAGGAAGTCCTGAGTAAATGTGTAAGGATAGGGGCAAGTCCTGAGTGAACATGTAAGGACAGGAGGAAGTTCTGAGTGAATGTATGTTATTGACATGAGTGTGGACATGTCAAGGACCCCAATGCCTCAGACCCAGGGTGAATGGTAAAGGCTTCCTAGAGTCAAGGTCAGGGGAATGACAAGGCTTCTTTCTGGTCCATGTGCAGATATTGAGAGTGTGCACAGGAAATGATCAGATTTCCTCCTCCTGGATTTTTGCAGCCTGCTTCTCCTTCTCTACTGAGGCCCTCTATTGCGACTAGCTAAACCTGCCTCCTTGTTCAACTATAAGCTCACTTCCATTGTTCAGATGTATAAAACACACACCATGAGGTTCCAGACTGCTGTTGTAACTGTGTCTCCGACAGAGCATGCAGCCTACCTGATCGAAGTTTTCTGTACGTAAGTCTGTGTGACTTATTTCTCATTCCTAGTCATCACTTTGTTCAGTCCCTGAGCCATGAAAGTTGAGGCAAAGATCTTTCTCCTGAACAGAGTAGGGTAGAGAAGTAGCATCAAGGGATGACACAACCAATCACCAGGAGCATCAATGGGTAGAGCGAGGAGCTGGCAAGCTGCATATAGCCTTCTAGAAGTTTCTCATTTGCCCCTTCTTTCTGAAGAGGCACACGTGGATGCTCTGCTCTGCTCACAACTCCTGGAAGTTGGGTTTGTCATGATAGCAATCTTCCTTTGGATACTGAACAATAAGTTGTAAATATCTCTATTGGTTGTGTTTAGCATTGCCAGAAACAGATAGCACCCAGAGCTTCCCGGTGCAAAGCAGAACTGAAGCAGGCATGGCGAACTGATGCAGTGAGAATGTTCTGACAGGTGGGGTCCCAGGGTGCATTATTTTCTTTGATAGCTAGTGATATTTTTGAAGTTGCATTTTCTTCTAGACACACTTTCTTTCTTATAATATATTCCCCTTTTGCCTTTAGCTGACTTACTCGGGATGTGATTATAACCAGAGTTTCCAACCAAAACATGCTGACTTTATTGAGTTTTCCCCATTGGGCCATCAGTGCTGGTGCTAGTGCAATTAAATATGATACTTTAGGGGTGAGTGTGCGTGCATGTGTGTATGTGTGTATGCACGCTGCACGTGTGTTTCAGATAGTTTGGCATGCAGTAGGTACTCAGTTAATTTACATTCTGTTGAATAGAATTGAATTATGAAATCATTATACTGCCTGTTCTGTGCACCTCCTAACCTCTGTGCTTCAAGTGAAATCTCGAAGGTAACAGCAATATTTCTTCCATACAATTCTTTTCAATGTTCCATCCCTAATTCCTAGGAAAGTGTCTGACAAGTAATGATCTAACTTGCTGTTTGTTACTGAGTGAATGATTGAGGTAGGTCCAGAAAAACAAAAACAGGCAATTAACCATAAATCTTGGGCTTTAATGACATCAGACTCTAGAAGTTACTCCAATGAAATCTTTAGGAATTTTGAGTACAGATGTATCTTCAGTGATTTCTACTGGAGCCTCTCTGATAGCTCATGAGACACTTAGTTAATTTAATTAGGGTGAATTACAACAAAATTTCAAAAGTTATAAAAGGTATATGACTTAAATGAAATTATGTAATAACAATAAAAGAAAGACCCTAACATTCTTATTGTAATGTCTACAGTGGTTTGCTTACAAGTTTAAGTTGCTTTGCATTTGTTTTGATTTTTATATTAAATGAAATTAGTTCACACTTAATAAAATTAAATACCTTAAAATCGAGTCATGTTCCTTAAGCTTGAGTCCATGTTTCCACTAAGACCCCTACCAGCTGCCAGGGTGTCTATTATTTCATTTAAGTAGGGCTTTGAGTAAACAGTATTACCTGTGTGATAGTAGTGTGCTGGTAGATATCTAATCAGCTTGTAGAGGAAAAAAAAATCTCCTTGGTACTGTTTGGCAATTCCCATGGTGTAAAGACTCCTGTGATGGCTTAATTTCCAGGTGTTGATGCAATGATACTAGATTTGTAGATGAAATGGGCACTGCCAGCACTGACAATGTAGGTGAGCAGTCTTGGAAGCCTCATTGCTTCCACACAGATCAATCAAGGCAGTTGTTCCCCAGGTTACTATAGTTTACCATGGCAAACCTTTTCAGAAAATGACCAATAGTGCATGCATATTAGAGCCTCCTTGAGCACTTTCTTTTCCCCCACTGCAGTACAAAACCTGCCACAGACAAACACATACATGAACGATAGAGACACCTTCACCAAAACATTACTTACAAACATAGGTGGAAGACAGGTTGCAGCCTTCAAGAGAGTTTGCTCACCCTGCATAAGACCTGCAATGCATTTAAAGCCATAAGTGAGTTCAAATTGAGGTAATAGCTCCTTGGAATTTGGAAAGCTTCTAAAAGATATTGTGAGACCCCAGAGGCAGGCTATAGGCAGCTGTGATTACTGTACTGTCTGTGTGTGGAAGTGTGGGTTAAGGGGAGGCCAAAGCCATTAAAATGAAAGCCAATAAAATGTTTACTCAGTTCCATTGTTTAGGGAACTGGAGTGTGTTTCTATCAACTCTATCGATTCTGTCTCCCTGGAGGGTGTGAGGACTTTGTGGGAAATGTGAAAGCTGGTAAATCCTCTAGGAGTGGGCTCCTACAGAACCTTTCCAAATGCTTATTTGCATGATACTTATGAATCTTCACAATATGTAGTTTTGAGTGAGGTTAGGCACAGTCTCTCTGTCTCTATTGCCTCTGGCTAATTTTCCCCTCACTAAGCAAAGATTTCAAGTTTAATCCTAAAGGACTTGTGCCCTGTGGGGGATCATCCCCATGGCCAGCACAGGAGCAGAGAAGCTGTGAAATTCCTAGTCCTCTATGGAATATTCTCTGGAACAAAGCAAAAACCAAAGAAATGAGAAGAAAGAGCTGAGTTTGGGCTGGGGAACGAAGACTCCCTTCACCTTTGCCTCACACCTCTCCTTAACCACCAGCTCTCTTGCAACTTACTTTGTCCTTATTTACTAGGGATTTGATAACAGACAAAGGGATTGGGATGCAAAAGCTCTAATGTGCTCATGGACTGTTAAAAAGCACTTAACATTCCTCTCTCCCCATGTAAGTATTGGATGAACGACTCAGTCATTAACTCGAGGAAGGTTGTCTGGCTCTTCATCCTGCAATGCTGACTTGATAACAATAAAACATATATATCAACAAGATGGCTCGGCCCTCACCCCTCCTTTGGTACACACACTGAGCTCCAGTAATTCCCCAAGAAGCTTTTAGGGCAAATCCTTTTGTGGGTGCTGCTGGAATTTGAGATTCTTGTAACACCCCTTTATTAAGAAACTTTCGCTTTTCTGATTTTTATCTTTCTAATCTCTGGAGCCTCTTAACTCCATCTGGAGGGTGCCAACCCCCCACTTGCCTAGAGGGAGCCAACACCCCCAGCCCCAAGTGCAGAGGCTCCAGAAGGGAGCAAAAGACAGGGCAGGGTTTCTATGTCATTCATTAGGAAGAGTGGGATTAGGGTTTAGATTACTGTGGAGTGAGTCATGACCACAGTTAGAAACATTTCCCTCGCCATGTTCCCTTGGATCTTCAAAGGCATTTCACTTCAAGACCAAACCTGTGATTCTCTCATTGTTGGCAATCCACATAGCAAAACCCTGAGTCTTGCTTGCACCTTGACTGCAAGGCTCAGGAGCAGGTGGTCAAAAATCCTGAGAACCAGGGCTTATTTAATAGAGAGAGTTGCCCCTCTCCCTGATGTGGAGCAGGTTTGGGCCATGGAAAAGTCTCAGAGAACCCTTAGTTTATCCTAGGCAAAGAGTATATATGCCCTGGAATTCAACAAGTGTTTTGTAGCAGGAATCTTAAAAGGTCTTATTGATAAAAAACAAACCCAAGCCAGGCATTGGGGTTAATGCTGGAAGATCAGAGAAGCAGAACAAGCCACAGTTTCCTCACCTCGCCAGTTCCTCCTCAGCTGATTCTGTTTTCTCAGACTGGAAGCCTCTGAGTCTTCATCCAGAATGGGTCTCAGCTGAACTGCTGCTAGAAGCCTAAAAGCTTAACCAGCCAAATGCTTCTAGTTTCTGGTCTTCATGCCTTATAAACCTTTCTGGTCTCTACCATCACTCCCTGGGATTAAAGACATGACTCACCATGTTTGGCTGTATCCTTTCTTTCTTTCTTTCTTTCTTTCTTTCTTTCTTTCTTTCTTTCTTTCTTTCTTTCTTTCTTTCTTTTTAATAAATAATTTTTTTCTTTATTATTATGTGTTTTAAATTTTATATATCAGCCATGGGTTCCCCTGTCCTACCCACTCCCGCTCCCACTCCTACCTTCCCCCCAGCCCCTCCCCTCCATTCCCAAGTCCTCCAGGATCAAGGCACCCCTGGCCAATGGAAGCACATGAATTATGAACCAAAGGCTGTGGAGCCCTCAGCTGGATCAGGCCCTCTGGATAAGTGAGACCATTGAATAGCTTGATCTGTTTGGGAGGCATCCAGTCTGTGGGACCAGGATCTGTCCTTAGTGCATGAGCTAGCTGTTTGAAACCTTGGGCTTACACAGGGACACTTTGCTCAGTCTGGAAGGAGGTGACAGGACCTGCCTGTACTGAATCTACCAGGTTTTTTTTTTTTTTTTTTTTTTTTTGAGCTGAGGAATCGAACCCAGGGCCTTGCGCTTGCTAGGCAAGCGCTCTACCACTGAACTAAATCCCCAACCCTGCTTGGCTGTATCCTTGAAAAGATGGATTTCTGCCTCTGGAATCCTAGGATTAAAGGCGTGTGCTACCACTGCCTATTCTCTATGTTTAATATTGTGGCTGTTCTGTCTCTGACCCCAGATAAGTTTATTAGGGTGCACAATATTTTGGGGAACACAATACCACCAGAGTGTTTTGTTTTGTTTTTGAAAATCTCTAGGGACTAGAGATTTGAAAAGGGTATCACTATTTTGACTTGTGAAAAATGTCTTCTGAAGACCAAAGCTGAATTCAAGTGTTTCATAGTTTATTTCATAAAATACATATGTATAAGGCTGCATTAAAACCAGCTCCATTATGACAAGAATATATTGCTTAACCTGTGAGCAGACTTGAGCCAAGGAGCTTCAAGTTTTAACTTCCTCCTTCGCTATACCAGCTAATTCTTAAAATGTTAAGAATTAGCTTTGAGCCTACAAGTTTGTTATGATAACGAACATTCTTGGCTTCAAGCCCACTGGCACAGCTTGCCTCTCTCCTATGACAAAATAAAGGAAATCAGGAAAGTGATCATTAGGAATATTCTTTGTGCCCCACTGAGGGCTCTAGAAGGTGTCCTCACAGAGTTGTAAACCTCAAGTCTCAAAGCTGAAAGAAAGCTCAGGAGAATAGGACCTTAGGGGCAGCCAGTTTACTCTAAGAGCTTTACAGAGATTAGCAAGTTAAGACCTAAGTGTTTTTGTCTGAGGACATGCGGGTGATTGGCAGTAAGTGAAAAGGCCCCAATATGGCTGGAGAGTTCAGCTCTGCTTCTGCCCCACTGTCTGCCCCTTCTTTGGCCATTGGTTCCTGACCTGTTTACTTTTAATTTTTGTGACCCATGATACATAGGCAACACAGAAAACTAATATTTAAGAGATTTGTCAAAACTATGGAATGTCCCACTGAAGAGAGAGCACTTTGATAAATTCACTAACAGGTAGGTTCACATGCAAAATTTTGCTACAGATCTTGGACATCTGTTGAAGGGCTGGCTGACTTTTTCTGTTTTAAATTTTAATATTTCTTTTTCTTTTTTTGTGTGTGAGTATTTTGTTGATATGTATGTTTGTGCACTGCATGCATGCCTAGTAGGCATGGAGGCCAGAAGAGGGTCTAGAATCTTTGGAAACCAAAGTTATTGACATCTGTGAGCCATCATGTGGGTGCTAGGACCTAAACCCTGGTCTTCTGAAATAGCAGTAAATACTCCCAACAGCAGAGCCATTGTTCCAACCCCATGTCTGATCTCTCTTGAACCCTTTATTGTTCAGAAAGACAAAGTAGTACTTACCCTTTGGAAAAATCCAACTTGAGAATGATTGTAACAGGTGAGAGTAGTGGACATAAGCCTTCTAACACCAACCCGCAGAGGCTGAACCAAGAGAATTCTGGCCATCCTGGCTACATAGTGAGACCCTGTATTCAAAAGAAATGAATGTTTATGAGAACCATGGTCTTCTAGTCAGCACCCACATAAGGGTTCCATTGTTATTTTTGCAAAATGCATACCCATTGTTGTTATAAGTTGATTGCTCTGTGTGCTCTTTTAATAAACCCATATGATCGTTTAAATTGCCGGGCCCTAACTGCTCTGTTGCTTAAGTACAATGTGGTCTATGCACCTCAGGAAATGATGGAGTAGTCCTATAATTTCTTGAATGATAGTGATTGTTTCTGTAAGCTCTTAACAACAGAACTCAGATGCTCAGTAGAAAATGCATGTGTTGAAGTAAGAAAGAACAGTCAGCGGTTTTCTTCCAGCCAAACTCACAATCTTTTTGTGGGGAGGGCTGGGCAAGTACACTGAGCCCTGTGACTTTAAGGTGCCATGGCAACCAGGTACCTAGCTCTGAGTTGGTGGCAGCCATGGTATCAACACTGAGATGAGAAGTTCAGTGTGTGTCTCATGTTCAGAAATACTTCCCAGTGTGTCATCCTTTGCGCTACTCTCTGTCACTCAGTTACTCCATTTTCTGTTGTATGGTCACTATCTAAACTCTGCTAGCATTGGCTTTCAGTACTCTTCTTTTGCACATTGAGGATACTCACCAGTTTATTCAGTG
The DNA here is from genome assembly GCF_903995425.1 of Onychomys torridus. Classification (NCBI taxonomy): domain Eukaryota; kingdom Metazoa; phylum Chordata; class Mammalia; order Rodentia; family Cricetidae; genus Onychomys; species Onychomys torridus. The sequence goes on from NC_050453.1 coordinate 25,654,869, forward strand.
GATAAAGGGCCTGTCTAACAGCTTGAGGACCTGAGTTTGAATTCTCAGCACTAGCATTAATAGGTGTCTCATGGTTGCCATTCCCATGACAGAAGGCAGAGATAGGTGGGTTCCCAGGCTCATAGGCTAGACAGCATAGACAACTGATGAGCTCTAGATTCAGTGAGTTTTTCTGTTTTAAAAACTAAGGTGAAGAGACAAAGAGGAAGACGTACAACCCCAACCTCTTGCCTGTACTCATCCCCACATGGGTATGAGCACCCTCCCCCAAACAACATGCACACACAAGCACACACTACACAAAAACACAAAGGAGGGAGTTTGGAGAAAGCCAGCTGTGCACTAGCATACTCTTCCGGTACTTCCTGGTCCGTGGAAAGAGGCAGACTCCCAAACACATCTTACCAATGTCATGCATTGCTTGCCGTAATAGACTGCACCTTCACAAACCACGGCCAAAATAAGCCTTTCTCTCTTAACTTGCTTTAGTTGGCTCTTATATAACAGAAATAAGAAAATAACAAATAAAATAACTTTCCTGTCAATCATTCTTTCTCCAACATATTTTTTTCAGAAGATTTAACACCAATGAGGTGTTCATTCTCCTGTTATTCTCATTGGCTCCCCTATGTGTTGGTAAAGCTTGGTAAAGTTCTTTATAGCTGGGATCTGGGAAGGATATTTAATACAGGAACTGCAAATGATTTGAGTCAGTAATAGGACAGTTGCAGGAGCTACAATAGATTGATATGATAGAATATTTTCTAGAAAAAGAATTGCAAATACCTCTACATGCAATTAATATATACACTGTAGACACACACATACATATGAATGTTTATGAAAGAAAGTATATATGTGTATGTAAGTTGGAAGCCAGGGATTTTATACTACTTGAGGTATTTTAATTTATTAATGGCATTGTTTATTCTGTGTTTTTATTACTCCAAATTTGTCAAGTATAAGGCCCCTCAAACTAATTTTGCTCTTTTCCTTTCCTCAATCATTCTTTGAATATTTTCTTGCTTTCTCATTCAAAATATCTCATCCAGCTCTTCCCAAGCCCTGTTCTTAAAAACCAGCCTTTTCTTCTTCTATCAAATATATCTTGACATCTTTTAAAAGTGGATAATATTAATTAGAAACCAAAACCTCAAAGCTGAATGTGCTAAGTGCTTAGATTTTGCTAAGAGCTTTCCTGATCACTGGGCAGTCCTAGGACATGTGTACAGCAGGCTGAATATTACTTATCAAAAGCCAGCGTTCACCCACACCTCAGAATGTGACTCTACTTGAAAAGAATGTCTTTGTAGATGCAATTACTTTAAATGAGATCATCTTGGGTTAGGTTGCATTATAAATCCCAAGACTGGCATGTTTATAGGAGAGAGGAGAGAGAGTATGTGTGTGAAAGAGAAATAAGGAGAGAAAGAGATGAGGAGAGAGAGAGAGAGAGAGAGAGAGAGAGAGAGAGAGAGAGATCAGTGAAAGATCTTTCCAAGTAAGTTTCCCCACAGAAATTTGTGACCAGTGAAGGATCTTTCCAAGTGGGTGGTCATTTTGGAGGGCAAGTTCCTCTCAGTGAATGAATGAATGCCCCTGGAATATCTGAGTGAAAGTCGGTCACCTTGAAGATTCTGGTGTTCTGTTCTGTTTTGTGGTGCTGAAGAGTGAACAAAGACCTCATGCTTGCTCAGAAATGATCTACCTCTTGCCTATACACCCTACTCTTTGACCAAAGTTTAAGAGTATTTAGAATATTTTATTATTTAGAACAGTTTCCAATATATTCAGATAAACAGGAGCATCCTTCCTTATTTTAGCTATTTTTCCTTATCTATACTAGACCATCTAAATTAGAATTCACTTTCCTCATCAATATTGGACATATGTGGGTTGAATGTATATTCATAACCTTGTATTCCTTGACTCCATTCTAACCCATCTGGAGGTAGGACAAACTTACTGTCCAGCAGTTACAAACACAGTGCCATTAAGTCCAAGACTCAGCTTGCTTGCTTTCCACTGACTAATCAGGGATGTTTTAGAGGAAACTAGCTGTGCATTATGATCACAGTAAAGAGCACAGTACAGGGGATGGAGTTCAACTCACTGACTTTTGGGGCTCTATAACTAGGGCTTTTGTAAGCAAGTATTAGCTGTATGGCCTTGTGTAGCTTATTTACTTCATCACTCAGTGTCCTCATCTGTTCAGTGGAGGGTGAAACTTCCCTGAATTATAATGATAATGACAGCTAAAAGTTAATAAACTGAAAACATGTTGTGTTTTTATATATATATATATATATATATATATATATATATGTGTGTGTGTGTGTGTGTGTTCTATATATATATATATATATATATATATATATAGATAGAGAGAGAGAGAGAGAGAGAGAGAGTTCAATGTATATATATATGTGTGTGTGTGTGTGTGTGTGTATGTATGTGTACACACATGCACACATGTATCTGAATTTCTTCATGTATTTCAGAGCTATAAGAGTGTCCCATGGCAGGAATCATAGCAGCCAACAACAGATCCAGTGGCAGGAACAGGAAGCTGAGAGACCACATCTTCAGTCACAAGCATGAAGCAGAGAGCTAACTGGAAGGAGGATGAGGCTATGAACTCTCAGTGATGTATTTCCCCCAGCAGCCCTTAACCTCTGCCAAATGCTCCACTAGCTGGTGGCCTTGTGTTTAAATGCCTGAGTCTATGGGGTACATTTCCGATCCAAACCACCGTGTCTGTCTGTATTTTGAAGTTTCATATATTCACTTTGGTGTCACTGGACCCTGATGATGTTACAAGAACACTGAATTCTAGTTCTAGCTCAGCTTCTACCACTAATGGGCTGTGTCATTTCAGAACACATCATTTCTTTCTGACTTGTGTTATTTCTCCTCTGTTAAGTGAAGGCAGGTGATGGGCATTGAAATGCTTAGTCTGAAAGTTACTTCTAACTTTACACCTCTAACATAAGAGAAGCAATGGCCATCTCTGTGTCCTTGTCCCTGCCTGGATAATTGGACATGGCATGTTGCATGGCACTGAGGTAACGTATCAGATTGGCTCAGTAGTCACATTACTTGACAGTGGACTTAACAACAAATAATTTGAAAGTTGTGCCACTTCTCAGCTTGTCCGGGTGATTCACTGGGGAAGTTAAAGATAGGGAAAAAAATTGGGGGTGACTAAGGGAAACAAATAGTGAGTTAATAGTAAAGTTCCATTGATGAAGGACTTACTTAAGCATTGTTTGTGGAACAAAGGAAAGGTAGAATTCTTCCTGGACCTTTCCCACACAATACACAGAAAACACCCCTTAAAAGACTGCCCCAAATGGCCCATTACATTGGCCCACTATCCTAAACACTGTTCAGCCTCCTTGATGAAGTAGCCTGACCCTCTGACAAGAGTTTCCGCACCATCTCTTCATGCCTTGTTGGTTTAGTTTCACATGATGGATGGCATGACATGCAGTCGGCGGGGCTGTTGGTACCTGCTCTGTAAATGACTCTGGTATCATGCTGCCAAAGGCAAAGTGACCATCTCTCAATTCTGGCTGAGCATTTTGACTTCAGATTTTCAAGTATGGAAGCTTGTGATTTATGAGACAAAACACCGCATAAATGGCCTTCTCTTCCTTTTGACAAGGATAGACTCCCTGTATGACCCCCAACCTATGCTTCCTTAGTAGAACAGCACTGTGGTAGCAAGAAGAGAATAGCTTCCCTTCTCTATCACAAAGAGCTAAAGACATTTGCATCAGCAAGTGTTGTGTGGATGAGGTCAGGCTGGTACACCGTGTACCCCTGATCACACAAACAGTCATGTCTCAGCTGAGTCATTTCTACCTCTCTATGCTTATTGTCAGGTGCTTCAAAGAGAGGAAAATGAGAGCTGCAGGTGGCAGAGCACTTGTCTACTCTACACAAGGTCCTGGATTCAATCAATCTCCCGCATTGCAGAACAAAACAAAAAAGCAACATTCACTGGCTTCTACTGAATGGATGTTGCTTTTCTTGTTATGGTGGTACATGACTATAAAAACAGAATTTGGCTGTTGAAGAAGAACAATTGGATGTTCCCAGTCAGCCTGGTATACATAAGAAGAGCATGCCACCAAACTACTGAGAGAGAGAGAGAGAGAGAGAGAGAGAGAGAGAGAGAGAGAGAGAGAGAGAGAAAGAGAGGAGCAGTTTTTTTTAAATGAAGTGAACCTGAAATTATGTGACAGTTTAGATGAAAAGTTACTGCCAGTAAATCCTTGACAGATGGCTTGTGCTTTACAGATATTTAGTGTTCTCCCATATCCTCTATTGATAACTAAGAAATCTAGCAGCCCCGTACACCATCTGGGCTGCATTATTTCACCTTCATGGCCCCTGTGCAAGCTGAGACACAGACATGAGATGAGGCTACAAGATGTGATGGACATAAGGTGGCCAAGTTTCTTTGTAACCTTGTGCCTCCATGATAAACCAAATAGTTCAAATGGACACAGAATTCCTGGTCCTCAAATCTGAACTGTCTCATTAGAGGGATGAGCTAGTATATTAGTGAGTTTTCCATCACTGTAATAAAATACCTGAGATGTCACTTTCCTCGTGTTTTGGAGGTTCAGCCAATAATCAGTTGCATTGGTCCAGGAATGAGGCAGTACACACTGCCCAAAGAGGATTGCAGAATAAGTTACTCACCTCAGAAGTTAGAGGACAAAAATAACAGGAAGACAGTGTCAGGGACACAGAATCCCCCTGAAGAGCATATGTGCAGTGACAGGAGGACCTCCACTAGACCCTGCCTCTTACTGATAAGGGAATAGTGAATATCCAAGCCATCATGGAGTTTCACTTATTTGGAGGTAAGGGTAAGCAGGGTAAAGATGCACAGGGCAGATTGGCTGGGAAACGAGAACTTTAATAAGTTAGTATCACTGTTCACATTGATGCCCTGTGTTGTACCTACTGTACAACAGAGGTTCAGTGATTTATTTTTAAAACTGAGTCACCTGAATTAACTAACAGGGTAAATGACTAGCCTGACCACTGTTCCAGGTAGCCTTCATGTGGACTTACCTTGGATTGTATTGCCCTTGGAGCTGCAGTAGATCGCTCCTCTAGACTTATATGAAGTTAGTTTAGCCAACCACCTCAGAAGGAATAGTGTCTTATGGGAAACACTACAGTATTTGGACTCAGGCTGGGAATGCTACCACCACTAACACAGCTTTGGCAATTGTTCAATGCATTGATTCTGCCGCAGCCTGCTGCTTCTTGCTCTTGCAGTTTTGGGGATAGGCGTGGTTTTGGCATTTCTTTGAGTGACATATTTTTTGTGGAAAATAAAAGGTGACTTAGAGTTTTATAGTCATTTATTATTTTTATTAGTGAATGAGGAGTATGAAACCACTTAGGATTGGAGAAATGCTTTCGACACTTTTCCAGACAGAAGGCTTGCAAAACAAGGTCTTTGGATTCTGACATAGCATTCTTTGGAAGGGTTGTGTAACTGATACTTCTCTGATTTATTTAGCTTGGACTCATTTAATGGTGACTTTAGTAAGACACACTAACTGCTTGAAAAGCAAATTGAGATTTCAAATAAGTGCTGAAAAGGTCCCCTGGCTCTAAGAGCAGGGAGTAACATATCAGCCCAAACAGTCCTTTAGCTCTGAAAATTTGCTTTTCATAAAAATGAACAGACCGGGGAAGAGACAGGAAACCAGCAGCCATATGAGCAGATACTAAACTCAAAAGCTCTATATATTGAGACAAACTTGGTGTGAGGGGCAGGGGATTTGATTCTGATTATTTTCACTGATCTCTACTGCACTGAAACCAGTGAAAAATCTCCCTTCAATAGATAAACAGCTTCAAGAGTCTGTCTTTTTTCTATTCTTCAGTGGCATCTCAAGCAGATTCCAAGGGAGTGGCCTCAGACCTGGGGAAACACAATGGTGTAGTGATTCAGAGTCAATCTCTGGCACCCTGAGCTCTGCCCCCAGTGAGGCCACTAAACACATGTGCAACACTGGACAAGGATCTTAGTGCTTCGCTACTGCCTTCATTATTGTTTGTGGATTAGTATTTCTTTTTCAAGCTTGAGGAGCAAGATGCACAAGACAACCATGTATCACATGCCAAGCAATGTTTATGAGTGTTCAATTGTTTGAACCTGTAACATTTCAACTTTATTGTTAAAACTGACCTGCATGTGGTCGTCAGATGAGAACAAGACAGCTGGATAAGTAGATTTTTCATTGTTATTGCTGTTGTTGTCAAATCTATACCAATGCCTGTTATGATGCATTTGTTTTGCAGCTCAGATGCAACAGTCTGTGATGTACACAATGAGTCACACCAATGAAAATCAGATGGAAAAACCGAAAAAGGGTGAGAGGGAACAACTAGTACATTCAAGAAAAAAGACTTAGTCCTGAGAAGAACATCTGTAGCACCCTCTCCAAGGCTCAAGAAAGTCTACAGAAGAGAGGGCAGAAAGAGTGTAAGAGTTGGAAGAGGGGTGTCGTGCTATGGAAAACTGTCTTCTAAGTATGGCATGGCCTTTACTCTCACACATTTGAAGCAGCTGGAATAATCTGCACAAGACCATCAATGTTCCACCATAGAGGAGATAGAGGAGGGAAGGGCTCATGAGGACCTATTGCTTTGAGGATTTGTAGGCAGCTAATTGTCACTGGGGGAGGGAGAGACATATTCTTCACCTTATACTACACCATGGCCATGAGGGTAATGAATCCCTCAGCCATGGTTCTGTAAGAAATTTTAATGAAACTCATCATGTCATTAATTAATTAAGTAACAAAAGGGGCTCAGTAGTAGTGGAAAGGGAACAAGAGAAGGTAAATGGGGGTTGAATATGCTAAAAATTAATCATACAAATGTCTGAAAATGTCATCATGAAACCTATGATTAGGTATAAATATTATATTCTCATAAAACAATCAAACTCATATAACAAAGCAAGGATGAGAATATGCACTCACCATTGCCTTTTATTAAAAAAAAACTAGTCACAAAGTTGGAACTGTTAAACTTCTGCTAAGTTCCATTTTGATTTTTCCCCAACATAGAACCTAAACGATCATCCTCTGTGGGTCTCATTCTTCTGCACATCTTTCCAAAAGATACTGAATAGCATCCATGTTGAGAATGTCTTCTTGTGGCTACATAGCAAACAGCCTTTTAAAAAAAATGGCAGCATGTCCTTACAGCAGAGTAAAAGTCAGGCTTCTGTACTATCTTGTATAGTAGATATGTGTCCTCTGGGTGAGTATCAGGCAGACTTATAAAGGACTGAACCTGCCTTAGTTAGCTCAGCATCTCTTTTATGAGACATCTCATATTTGCTTGCCCACCAACTGGCCTCTTTACATACCCACATGGGAGCTGATGCTTTAAGGATCAGTGCAAATACTGGCGGCCTATTCATCACTGCTACAGGGAATTACAGAGGCTATGCTGGACCCACACTTTTCACTTGTTTTGCCAGCATTCACAAAGCAGCGGCAGGCAAACTTGTAGTAAAGCATCAGCTTTCCCCAAACTCTTTTTATATTTTATTTTCATTGAGGTGGTATTCAATGTACATATTGGTCATGGATTGCTCTAATTTGGGTTGTTATTTGAGTTGGGTTATTATATTGGCTTAAATATTAAAGAAATGATTAGCATGCAGTAATTTTCCATATCTAGGAGCTATAATATGACATCTCAATATATGCATACAGTACATATGGATCAAATCAATGTAATTATTGCTCCTATCATCTCATCGTTACATCATGTTTAAAGCCTCTGAGCTTCTTCCCTTTAGATACTTATGAAATGCACAATATGTTTTTGTGAACTATAGTCACCTCACTGCTCTTTTGAAGACAAGAATTTATTGCTTCTATCTTAACTGTGTTTGGTTACCCGTTGTCTAACCTCCCACTCCTCCCCCATTTCTTCCAAGTCTCTATTAATCTCTCTTATAAGCTGAGCCATGTCTTTAAGCAATGTCCACATGCAAAATTTGCATGTACCTGACTTATCTCACTTACCACAGTAACATCCAGATCCATCCATTTTGCTCTAATTGATAAGGTGCCATTCTTTTTGTGCTTCAACAACACTCTATTGTGTAAATACAACACACTCTCTTTATGCTTTCTTCCCTTCATGGGGATATACTGTCTGCAACTTAAACTCCATACCATAGCATTGAGAGTAGTGATCAGCATGCACTGAAGGCTTTCCTTTGACACACTGATAGCACTTCCTTTGGACATATATCCGGAATTTGGATGACCACATCATGGTTTGTTTTCCTGTTGCTGTCGTAAAATATCCTGACCAAAGCAACATAAAGGAGAAAGAGTTGACTTCCATTCACAGTTCAAGGTTACAGTCCATCATGGTGGAGAAGTGACAAAGTTTGCATTTGCTGGTAACAGAAAGAAAGAGGTGATGAGTGCTTAGCCTCAACTCACTTTCTCCTTACAGTCCATTAGTAGGATTTGATCTCAGGGAATGCCCCCCCCCCACCGCCACCCAGGAGACGACTCTTCCTACCCCAACATGATGAAAATAATCCCCTACTAGCATGCTCAGATGACCATCTCCCAAGTGATTCCGGATTTCATCATGTTGGCAATTGAGATTAACCATCACAATACATTAGATTTATTTGGAGAACAAATTTCTTGAAGAACCCCTGTCTTGCCTTCCATTGTCTGTATTAATTTGTATTTCCTCCAATCCAATATAAGAGCTCTATTATTTTCATGTGGTTGCCAACAATTATTTTTAAGCATTTGGATGAAAGCTATATTAACCAGGATGAGATGATATCAAATTGTTTTGACTTGCATTTCCCAGATGATAAATGAATTAGAATTTTTATTTTTCATACTTTACTGTGCCCTTTTAATTTGGAAGATTTGTAGTACTGCTGTTGTTGTTGTTGTTGTTGTTTTAAGTCAATAGATTCTTGATATGACTTCTTTTTTTAACATTCTGTAGACTGTCCTCAGTTGGTTGATCTTTTCCTCCACACAGCAGAAGAAGATTTCTAGTTATTACAATTTCATTGGTCTTTATTTTTATTTTTTGCACTTTTGGCATCACCCTAAAAATCAGTCTATGCTCATGTGAATTGTTTCCCCTATGCTTTTATTCTGCTCACAGTTTCAGGTCTTGTATTCAGGGTCTATGATCCATTCTGAATGAGTTTTTATGCACTGTGAGGTATAAAGATCAAGCTTCAGCCTTCTGTGTGGGATGCCCAGTCTTCTCAGTCATTTGCTGAACAGGGCCTTGTTTTCCAAGGCTCACCTCTAGTACTTCTATTGAGTCAGTTGGCTTTGAATACACGGGTTCCTCTTTGGTATTCTATGCCATTCTATTGATCTCTGCATCAGACTCTGCCACTGCTGTGCCATTCAAGTTACTAGACCTTTGCAGTGCATTTTGAGGTAGAATAATCTGATGGTTTGTGCTTGATCTTCTTGGTTATTTGCTTTGGCACATTTTGAAGGAGGTGGGTCAGTCATGATCCTGCCTCTCTTGCTCTCTGTGGCACAACTTTCTATGGAAGCCAAACTGAAGTTGTCCCAGAGTGAGCACTGTGAATCCTTTAGTGAGGACCATCAATCCTAAATTGAGGGCTGCCAATCGTGAGTACTTTGATGAAGTTTTCCTCATGGCAAGCATCTCTGGTTGAAAAGTGCAAGCCCTTCTTACCATGGCTGTGAAATCTCACCTTTGCTCCTTCAAAAACCACCCTATCTCACAGAGCCTTTGTGAAGCTCACACAAAATCGCATTAATGCTGAGTGATACCTATCATATAAATATCATGTTTGTTTGTTTTATTTTGTCTTTTTTTGGGGGGTGGGTGTTTTGTCAAATCACTGGACATGCCAACTGTCTGCTTTCTTTCTAGAGTGGCTGAGAACGGATGAGATATGATTAGTATATGATGAGCAATTCTTCACTGTGGAAAAACCACATAAATCAGTGGACTTCAGGTGTAATGAGTGGGTAAACCAGGTTCTCTGTGTAAATGGTAGGAACTCTGAATAACAGCACTGGGGATCTCAGATGGATGATCAAAATCACAACTTTTCAACAACTAGTTATTGGAAGAGGATGTCACTCCCACCATTGATACTCCTGTCTCATTTTCCTGGGAAGCTGCCTCAGTCATGTTAGAGAAGCTTGTCACAAGTATGCACAGTCAATAGAGAAGATGAGGATATGGAGAGAGAGAGAGAGAGAGAGAGAGAGAGAGAGAGAGAGAGAGAGAGAGAGAAAAGAGATCCTGCAGTAACTTAGCAATCAAAGCATTAGCAGCCAAAAAGCTTTACTTGTAGAGGAGTTAATGGATTTATATTATTTGTGGTTATCTGGATTTCAGATTGATACCATAAATATTCAGACTCTGAACTCAGCTGGAAGCAGCCGCCACTGACTTTTCTGTGACCTAACTGGAAACACTAAATCAGCCTTCTCCTTGACTTTCAAGGGAATGACATACCCCAAGCCCATGAGATAGCATCGCCTCGGTATTTTATTGCCTCCAGAGGACCTCGGCTTAGTATGGTCTAACTGCAGCCCCTCTTTTGAATGCCAAGTCCTGTTAAGATTGCTAAATCACAAAGTCCTCTGTGCTGGGTTGGAGAGGGTCTTGACTGTGGATGTAGACGCAGCTTATTCCACAAAACGCACACAATGAACTGCTTTCCAGGGCAAGCCTGGCAATACACTATCTTCAGACTGTCACATGTCTCCACCCCTGGCCTTTTCCATCTATTGCTCTTGCCAAGGTTCTTTATTTTTTCTTGCTTTTAAAAAGTTCATCTGTGACAGAATCACAGGTCTGGTTCCAGGTACAGGACATATATATTATCAGAATCTGGGGAGTTGTTGCAGTTCTTTAGCCAATGTCTGACAGTCCCTTTATGAGATGGGGTCTGCACCTCTCTCTGTCTCAGTCTGGAGCAGACACTGAGATGCTCATAATAGGAGAAAGGAGAATGTGGTTCTCCTCCTTGCAAGGATAGAGGAACCTTCCACTGGCAACAGGCTTCCTTTGCCCCGTGACAAATTGTGCTGAAGGCCTGACAATACCAAATCCATCATAAGGATTGGCCAGCTCCTTCTTTCTGTCAGCTTAACAGATGTGGCAGCAGCCACAATGTCAATAAAGGTTATGTCCTGCTTCAGAGAAAAAGGGGCCAAAACACCATTTAAGTAATTGCTTGGGGGAAAAAAAAAAGAACCTCTCCTTGGAGGCAGGCAATTGCATTGTCAAGATGGTGCTTCACACATGGGCAGCATCTCCTTTTCCTTCCCAGATGAGTTGAAAGGTGGTCTGGGGGGAAGATGTGTGGGTCTATTACCAGGAAAATGGCTAAGACATAAGTGATGGCAAGTTGTGACTTTCCAGGTCCCATCCACACAGCGTTTGGAAATCTACCAAGAATCTTTCTGTTACCATTTGACCCAGTTATAACACACCCCAGATATCATAAAACTTCCTTTCAGGGCTTGATGCAAAGCAGGGGGGAGGGAAGGAGACATTATTAAGGAAACAACATAATGCGGGAACTTCTTGATTTTTTTCACCCAGTACTATTTTTGTTGTTGTTCATGACGAGGTACTCTGGATATCCTAATCCAAGCCCAAAGAACAAAAGGTTCCAGGGAAACATGAATAAGAGGAAGGGGTCTGCAAGATGGTCAGAACAGCCGCAGTGCAAACAGGGAGACGGAGAACAGTGAGTAATCAAAGAGAGGAGGGTAGCAGTGGCCGTGGCGGTATCTCTCAGATGGAGCACTGCCAGGCTGCCATCCTAAGGTCCCTGTGGTGACCCAATTTTCCTGGGCAATTATGAAGAGGAAAGTAATAGGACTGAATTTGCATTTCTGACAAATCATTCTGGCAGCTGTGTGAAATATGGATCAGTGGAGAAGAATGAAGGCAGGGGTACCAGATAGAATGGTGTTGAACTTGTCTCTGCAAAACATTGTGAGGGTTCTCACAAGTGACCCAGCAGTGAAGACGTCAGGAAACAAGGAGGTGTACACAGAGTTAAGTAGGCTGGACTCACGAGGTGTTGTGCACAAGGTCCTGAGAAAGAAGGCTTCCTGTAAGGCCCGCTTTTCTTCATGTGAGAATTATTATATTGTGATGCCACCAACTGTGATGAGGTTCAGACTGAGGAAAATCTCACCGTGATTAGGGAGGCTCTAAACTCACTAGGACACAAGCGTCGGGGCACATCTGTGATGCATTCTCTAGACTAGATTAATTGAGTTGAGAAGACTCATTGTTATGGGTGGCAGGTTTCTGTGAGTCAGGTCCTTTCTATGCAGAAAGGAGAAAGCCAGCTGAACGTGAGCTTTCATTGCTCTCTGCATCCTGACTGTGGACACAACATAACCAGTTACCTCAAACTCCTGCTACCTGTGCCTCCCACGCCATGGTGAACTGTACCCTTGGACCCTGATCTTGCTTTATGTCTTTACTTGTGAGGAATTTGCCACAGCTGTGAGATAATGTAAGTAAAACACAGTAGAAGGAAGATAAACTTAGCTCTGGATAGATTCCATTCAAAGTTTTGGTAAATACTTCCCCACACTCTGAGCCAACTTCCAAATACTTGCCTCGGTTTCCAATCTGCAGACATTACTATAAATTTCCACATCTAGGGTAGAAACATACTTGGAGAATGGGCCCTAAACTCAGTCTTTAGCCCAAATTTTGTGAGAGTGTGTGCTTAAGATTCAAGAAAGTACATTGTTGTCTATCCTTGCTGGATGGCAACGCTTCCTACCTAGTCTGCAGGAAGGGTGTCTGGAAAAGGAGGCATTAACACCTGAGAACTGAAGTCTGAAAGCAGAACTCAGTTTTACATTAGTGAATCCTTGCATGCAAGTTTGAATAGATTTTATTCCAGAGAGAAATCTTGGTACTGGCTCTGTTGCCCATCTGGACTCTTTAATACAAGCGGCGAACTGCAGCATACATTAACTCAGACAGAAAAGGAAATAGTTTGGTTTCACAGTCACACAGCAGGAAGGAGAGGGACATGATTGGATCTCACGTATAGCAAGAACAAGTGTTGATTTTGAAGCCTGGGGCCTATGCTGGGACACTTTGCTCAGACTTGGTGTAGGGAGGAGGGGACTGGACCTGCCTAGGCTGAGTCTACCAGGCTGGTCTTGGAGGAGGTGGGAATGGGGGAGACCTTGCCTTAGAGGAGGTGGGAATGGGGGGTGGACTTGGGGGAGGGCTGGGGGGTGGGAGAAGGGAGAGGGGAAATCTGTGGCTGATACGTGAAATTAAGTTAATATATATATGTTGTGATGAACTACCCAGTCCAGTCTCTCTCCCACCACCTCCTTGTCTTCAGTGCTGTTGTGCTCTTTGATGGACTTCCTTCAAGAGCTGGACAGCACCCATTATCAGAACACAGGCTTGTACTTACGTCTTTCCATTCAAGAGGGTCTGTTCATCTACCCATGTCTTTATCTGATAAGGTCCAGGCTTGCTGCTTAGACTATTATGAGATTAAAGTGTTTTAGGTTTGTAATCCCAGCTTTTGGGGAGGCCAGGCATAGGGAGGACTAGAAATTCAAACCTCACTGAGGTATGATGTGAGACTCTCAGAAAATGAAACTAACATGTGAGAAGAAGGCTGGAGATACGGATTAGTGGAAGAGCGGTTTCCTAGCCTGTATGGGACCCTGTGTACAATCAGTTCCCAGCATTAAAAGGATAAAAATTAGTCACCCCTGAACTCGCAGCACTTCTCTCACAGTGGTGTTTCCTGTTGGTTGACTGGGACTGGGAAGCAGTTCAGTGGTTAAGAGCACTTTCACCTATTGCAGAAGACCTGGGTTCTATTCCCAGCACCCACATAGTGGCCCACAATTGTCTGTAACTCTGGTTACAAATAATCTAATGCCCTCTTTTGGCCTCCACAGGCACTACACATACACGGTACACAGACATGCATACACCCACAAAACATAAAACACCCACACATGTAAAAATACAATAAACATAAACAATATTTTCTTTCTTTAAAGAGAGAGATTTACTGATTGATTGAGTAGACAGAACTGGTTACGGGGGAAAGTGGTAGTGGTGTTCATATGTGTTTCATACATTGGCCATACCGCTATCATTGCTATAAACAGCATCAATACACTCCCATCTTCCCAGTGCTGTTTGGGTACTCAGTACTGCTTGTCCATTCCCCACTCCCTCTGTTTAAACAGCCTGAAGCTGTGAATGCACTAACCAGACCATAGTGCATTTGGTGATTGAAATATTTTCAAAGCTAATTGAAAAGCAGATCAGACTCCAGGTTTCTTCTCCTCAGCAGTGTCCCATAACCCGCACAGCTAATAAGCAAGCAGAGACTGTCTTATGACTTTGTACTGTTTCATGCACACGTCCACTGAACGAAGTGGGAAAATGGTTGACAGGGTCTGTTCTATGGAATCTGCAGTATCTCAGGGCTGTTAGAAGAGACTTGTCCCCTTCCAGTCCCAAAGTACAGGGATCTATGAAGTGAATCTGACTTGATCAATGGGTCGGCTTCCGCCCTGCTGAGGAGCCTGTCATATGTAAGAGCAACACACTGGATGAAAAATCTTAGCCATATGAAGATCCCCAGTTTCAGTCCCAAAATAACTCCTGCTGTTGTTGGCTTCACTCCCTCATCTAGTCACCATCTGGGGTTTGTGTGTGTGTGTGTCTGTGTGTGCACACGCGCTGGCAATGGTACCTCCTCCCCACAATCTGGCAAGTGCAAACACCCTCTTTCCACCTCTCCCACACTCGTATATTCACTCAGCCAGGGATTTCAGATCGACTGAAAAGGCCCGATTTCTGCCTTCCTGCCAAAGATTTCTACATGTGCTTCGTGCCTGCCTTAAAAACAAAACAGAAAGGAAAAAGAGGGGAATGAAACTCAGTCTCTAGGCAGAGGCTAAGAAGATGGGGAGCAAAGGAATTAATTTGTGAAGGACTAGGCTGAATCTGCCTTCTTGGTGCTTAAGCTGATGTATGGAAGCACTTAACGGCTTGGAGGCTGCAAGCAGTTTTGTATACACTTGACAACTAACTCAAACCATGGCCTGTTTTCTTGTGACTTAGGAAACTTACTTGTTTTTACATTTCTCTGGTTTAGAAATGACCCGGGCATTGAACTAATTAAAAAAAAATAATTTAATATGTAGGAATAAATCCTGTGCTAGCTGAGACCTTGTCAGCCAGTTTCAACCTGGAGAGCAACCTTAGAACGGAACAGTAAATCTCCTCTAATAGGGGCTTCCAGATCCACTATATCATAGAATGCTTTTGCATACTTGTCAGGGAGCACAATTCACTCCACCAACTGCCCTCACAAACTTCCTGAAATAAGAGGGGGCTAGATGGGAAAGAAAACAGGCATGGGAGAGGGAGGCTAGGTTGAGGAATTGACAATGGAGGGAAAGAAGGCCTCTGGGGAGCCAGAGAGAGCCAGGGATTCAAGAGAAGTGAAAAATGCAGGTGGAGGAGGAAAGCAAAGATCGCTCTTCCATCTCCTCCTCCTCTGGTGAAGCTGACGGACTCACACAGGAAGCGGCCATCCTAAGTTCATTTATTCCAGACAACAGGTCAGGGAAGGGACACCACAGCCATCACGCAAACGGGAAAAGCAAAGTGAAGCAAAGCAAAACAAGGGGCAACAGGAGGCAGAAAGGCTCTGTGCCTGAGCTGGGAAGTCAGCTTAGGTGAGGGAAGGATGTACAGCTGTTCTCTCCCGGCTCCACTGCCATGCAGTGAGCCCAATTTGTTTGACTTTTGTGTGTATTAGAAGGGAGCTCTGTGCTGGATGATGTTCACTCAGCATCCATGTTGCGGGTACTGTGGGGAATGGGTATTATGAACCACGAGAAGTTCTGTGTTCTCAACTCCCTACTTACCAGTGTTGCAGATATTCATTGGTGATCCTACTCTTTTTTTAAAATTTTTTTTTCATACAGATATTTGTGTTTTAATTTTACATATCAGCCATGGGTTCCTCTGTCCTCCCCACTCCTGCCCCCGCCTCCCCCCTAGGCCCTCCCCTCCATTCTCATCTCCTCCAGGGCAAAGAGTCCCCTGGGGAGTCAGCTCAACCTGGTGGATTCAGTATAGGCAGGCCCAGTCCCCTCCTTCCAGGCTGAGCAAAGTGTTGCAGCATAAGCCCCAGGTTCCAAACAGCCAGCTCATGCACTAAGGACAGATCCTGGTCCCCCTGCCTGGATGCCTCCCAAACAGTTCAAGCTATTCAATTGTCTCACTTACCCAGAGGGCCTGATCCAGTTGGGGGCTCCACAGCTTTTGGTTCATAATTCATGTGTTTCCATTAGTTTGGCTATTTGTCCCTGTGCTTTTTCCAATCTTGGTCTCAACAATTCACACTCTTACAATCCCTCCTCTTTCTCAACAATTTGGACTCCTGGAGCTCCACCTGGGGCCTGGCGGAGGATCTCTGCATCCACTCCCATCAGTTATTGGATGAGAGTTCGAGCACGACAGTTAGGGTGTTTGGTCATCCAGGTGATGCTACTCTTTATGGAAAGGCATCATCTGTATGGAAGAGTAGCTGAGAAGGGGGATTGAGTCATTTATTAATGCGTTATCTGTAAGGATTTTGCTGATTTAGGAGGGAAAATATGGGAGAGAGGGCAGAAAGAAAATGTAGACACTGAATATCTTAGGCAGAAGGACAACTGCCTTGGATAGTCTTATTGAAATGAGAAAGACTGGGCAGGTTTTTTTTTCCCATTTCCCATAGCTAAGTCTTCCATTGACCTAGAGAGGATGACACAGGGACAGATAACATGTCCAGATTCCAGTATTGTTCTCCAACAAGCTGTGACATGAGTTTCATTCTCACATGTTACTCTAGGTTCCCACGTCATAACAAAGAATCATAAGTCAACACAAAGGAAGTGTGTCAGCCAACCATAACAGTTAAGGACAATAGACTCTTGCATTTCCATGAACCTCAAATAAATTCTAAACAAATTCAAACCATAACTATTTGAATTTGGTGCCAGACTGTAAGAACACAGGAAATTTTTTTTCACCTTCTAGAAGGTTTTCTGTCACACTAATGGGTCATATGATTTGCAAACAATCAGTTTCTGGAAGGTTACAGATGAAGTCAGTTTCTAAATCTACAGCAAGATTCTAAAGTAGTTATTTGTCTCCAGAAAGTTCTAGTTCAAAGATAAATGATTTGTAGTCAGAGGGTAGAAAAAGCACATACAAGCTGCCCCTCAAGAAGCCATTGTGGATAGCTCTTGAAGAGTTTGCTTATCAATAAGATATCAAGCTCACAGGGTAACAACAGGCTGTTGGTAGAAGTGTAGGGGACACTCTCACATTAATGGTGTAAACCCTCCTATGCCCCTGAGCACATGATTTAGTTTTGACCACAATGAAGAAATCACAAACAGAGAGCTTTATCTGCCTGATGTTTGGACCTTGGTGAGAGTCTTATGTTAGGATAACAGAGGTGACCAAGACCCCTTGCTTCACACAGGGAAGAAAGTAAAACTTGATATGGCTCTTCAACCATGAGGCCTGCTGACATCTAAATGACACACCTTTTCTCCTAAGTCCTCTGTCCTCTCCTTACATATTCTTTTCACTGAAGAAGTAGAAAGAATGGGCTTCAGAAAGTAAAGATGAGCAGCTAATCACTTGGAAGACATTTGAAAAGGATGAGGTGAGTCTTCGCCAAGAGCAATGTATAAATTTCAAACTATTAACATAGTATCTTTTTGAAGATCAATAGCTCCTTTAAGGATGATGTAGATAAGACACAAAAGGAAGAAGAATATGTGGAGGAATAAGCAGCCTCTTTGATGATATTTTGTTAAAAATGAAAATTAAAAATTTCTCTCAACATGTGTTAAGCATCGACTCAGTAGCTGTAGGGAGATTAATTCATTTGTGCTGAGTCCTACAATTCCCAGTCCTGTGGAAGCTCATGCTTAGTTTTGTAGAAAGACATAAACAGTAGATGATATCCAACAATAAAGGTTGATAAAGTATTTCTAGGTGTGCCAACAAAATATTCAAATTATGTTCTGCAGCAAAAGCAGTTATGCCATGAAAGGACTTCTGTATCTTTTACTACAGAAAATTTATTAACAATGGTTACTAAAAGATTCATGTATGTCCAGCACTTGGGAGGCAAAGGCAGGTAGATCTTTTGAGTATGAGGCCAGCCTGCTCTACAGAGTGAGTTCTAGGGCTACACAGAAAAACCCTATCTCAAAATTATCAGAAAGAAAAAAAAAGATTCATGTGTGTATACACATATATGGGAGTATACATGTACACATGAATGTGTGCAGAGATCAGAGGTCAGATGTCAACACTGGTTATCTTCTTCAATTGCTCTGCCCTTTTGTTTTTTGAAACAAGGTCTCTCCCCCAAGCTAGAGTTCACTGATTGAACCAGACTAGCTGGCCTGAGTCCCTAATAATCCTCATGTTTCCATTTCTTCACTTTAAGATTACTGACTGTTGAAGTGGGTGCAGGGGTTTGAACTTAGGGCTTCACACGTGTGGGGTTAATACTTTATGAACCAAGCCACTTACTCAGCTCCTAGCAAAGGATGTCTGAAAAGGAAGAAATTACCTTAGGCTAGAGCAGGAAGGGCCATTTTTTTTTTTATTAAAAAGTATCCTTCAGCTGACTCTGTTTAGGATAGGAAGTGATTTGAGTAGGTGCAGAGAAATTGTATGTCTTCTAATTACCAAAAGAAATGACTATTTACCTAGAGATTAGTACAGGCATGGCCCTAACTAGATACATCCATCAGTATGACCCAAAGAAATCAATATTATTATGATTTATTACTATTATTATCATTATCATCTATAAGAGTAGAAACTGAACACCTTAGTGGTGAGTAACTTTGCCTAAGACCACTGTCAGAAAAAAAAAATGTGGAACTTCACATTCAGCCATGATATAGTACTAGAGTTTGTGTATGTCTTTCCAAATGAACAAGAAAACTACACAATACACACAAAACAACTATTTTTACTTTATTCACTGAACAAGAGACAATATAGAAGTAGAGTCCTTTGGAAAATTAAAATGAATGAAAGGTGGCCTATTCTGCCCCCGATTCTGCTGGTAATTTTTACCCTATAGCACTGAACAGGACAACTCAAACAGAGTCTTGTGGTTTCACTTGATTGAAAAGTTGGAGACTGATAGATGGGAAAGGTAGCTAGAAATTTCAACCAGAGTACCAGAGAAGAAGTGGTTTATATGGAGAGATCCAGCAACCTGCAGAAGGATACCTTTGAGCCATTGATTTGGGAGTAATCTGTGAGCCCTTGAGGGGGGAAAGATCACCCTACTTTTATATGGGGTTATTTCTGTATAGGCAAAGAGATTGTATTTTGTATAAGCAAAGATATTGTGTGGTTGAATCTTTAGAACTCAGAAAGCTGTAATTTATATTTTCCACTATAGAAAGACATTGGGAAGCATGGATCTTTTGGAAGAATTTCACAAAGACATTGTGTTGTCAGTGGGCATTAATTAACTCTAGACTAAAGAGCCCAGTTGATTTTTCTCAATAAATAAAGACTAAAAGGGATCAAAGTAATTGGTAGAAAAAAACAAAACAAAACAAAAAAACAAACAAAAAAAAAAACACAAAAAAAACCCTGCCTTCTAAAATATAGTCTGAAACTATGAATGACTAACTAGCAACATAAAATTGAGAATGTCTGACACAGAAATAAGAATTATCAGGTATGCATATGATCAGAAAAACAAGTGCTAATGCAAGGAGATAATCATTCAGTATAGACTCAAAACAGAAAAATACTGTAATTAACAGCAAAGGAGTAAAATAAAGTTGACTATAACATGGTATAAATAAAATAGAAATTTTAAAAATGGTCCAAATGAAAAATACTAGGGATAAATAAATGCAGAGTTGAAGTTAAAATACAGTAGATGTAATGGGTTAAGACCACAATAGTCATTCCTAGAAGAATTATTAAGATAAAAACAGAAAAAGAAAACTGTTCAATTGAAACTAAAACAGAACAGGACTAAAAGTTCCTTACCACAGTCGACTGACTGTGTCACAATATCAAACGATCTGCAACATGTGCAACTGAAACTCTGAAGGCAACAAGAAGGACAGGAAGAAATGAATAATTTTTAGATTCCTTTTCTGTTGCTGTGATAAAATGCTATGGCAAAAGCACTCAAAGTTCCAGGTTACAGTCCATCATTTCAGAGAAGTCACAGCAGCCGCAGACATTTGAGACAGATTGTCACGGCACCCACAGCTAAGAAACAGAGAACAAAGAATGCCCGCCTGCTAGTGCTCAGTTCCCTTTCTGCACTCTTTACACGTCACAGTCCCTTTTCTAGGGAATGGTGCCACCCGGTGCAGAACTACTGCCCCTGGGAAATGGGAAATAGTCGGGGAAAAAAAATCCTGTATTTCCCCAGATTCTGTCTGGAGTTCTCCCATCTTAGCATAGAATGGAAGAACTCTGCACTCAGTAGCCTAGAGACAGATTGGTGTTTAGGAAAGGTGGCTAGAAATTCAAATTGATCTGCACTGGAAAAATCCCCCCATCTTGATTAGTGTTATCAATATAATTCTACACACACACACACACACACACACACACACACACACACACACACACACATACACACCGCAAGTCAATCTCTCATTGAACCTCCCTTCCCAGGTGATTCATTATTGTGTCAAATCAACAATTGAAACTAACAATCAAAGAATAAATAGGAGCCAAAATGTTACAAATTGGATGAAAATTGCAAACACACATATCCCAAACCTTGACAAACATACAAGGATTTAATTTAGATCTCATGCAAAATAAGTGATGTAAACACTCAGGATGAAAAGAAAAACAAAACAGCAATTTAAAGAGTAAAAGGAACAATAGAAAAAGACCCACATGTATCTACAGTATAAAGTAATGTTGGTAAGAAATTTATTTCTTGCTGAAAATTGTGTAAGGCAAGCAATGGACTTCAAAGAATTTTAAGAGAAAAATAATCAATGTCAAATATACAGAGGAAATTTCTTCAATAAAGAAAGTAATATGAGGACTTTTAAGACAAAGAGAAAAAATCCACCACTAACAAATATACCTCAGAAAATGTTAAAACAAGTTATTGTTTTTACATTTATTTATTTGTGATTGTGTGTGTGTACATACACACAGACACTTATGTCACTATGTCTATGTGGCAGTTGGAAGTCATAAAAACATCTTGAGAGACTTGGTTCTCTCCCTCTGCCATGTGGGTCCTAGGAATCACACTCAGGTCCCTTTAAGCCATCTTTCTAGCCCAGAACAAATCCTTTAGATGGAAGAAAAATATCTACAT
This sequence comes from Onychomys torridus, assembly GCF_903995425.1. NCBI lineage: Eukaryota > Metazoa > Chordata > Mammalia > Rodentia > Cricetidae > Onychomys > Onychomys torridus. The sequence goes on from NC_050453.1 coordinate 25,676,353, forward strand.
TTGTACCTGAAAAAAGAAATAAACAGCACTAGGTTTGGTAAATATTGCAATCAATGTAGAAGACATTCTCAACTTATTTTAATTAGTTAAAAAGTAATTAAATGCTTAAAATATTGAATTTGTAGATTTATACTATTAAGGTAAGCTATAAAAAGTGATGACAGGAGATATTTTAAAGTACGCTTGTCTGACATTGCTATATACAAAATGGTGCTATTTAACTTGGAGATAAACTACAATGGATCACAGACGCTTACTGTAGCCATAGAATAGCCACATCAATGATAAAAAAAAAGAGGCAAGAATGAAGTCAATAGTATAAATAGTAATTCATAAAATTTATCTAATTCTTCTAAAAAAGATAAGAAGGAGTGAGGAACAATAGGTTAGAGAGTTTAAATCAATTGTCTTGATAATCATGACAAATCTATGCCAACTAAACACATGAAATACAAAGCAAAGGTCAAGTTGTTCTAAAAATAGCATCTAGATAAATGTCAGTACAAGGCCTAATTAAAACATAGGAACATACTCAAGGTATAGGGGTAGGATATCCTGAAAAGGCTAATTCACAGGAAGACAGAGTTCACATTACACTACACAAAGTCGATTTCCTAACAAGTAGTGGGAATAAGGATGATACATGCCAGGAAATGATCTGTGCATTGTGGAAATGTAGAAATGTTGAAATGTTCACAACTGATAACTTTGTTTCATAGCATAGGCTGTTAGGGTTATCATATCTGATAGAACAGGCATAATACATTTATACACAACTACTAAACCTCATTTATTCACCTTCATAAAATATAAAAAAACATATACCAAATGATACTGCCAAATAATCCAGCCCAGTCAACACTCATAGAATACCTCACTCAACAAGAGAATGTCTATTCTTTCTAATCCATATAGAACACCTGTCACTATAGGATATTACTACAAGCCATAACACTTCTTTGGAATTCTAAAGATTTCAAATCCTAACTGTGATAAAAATAACAAAATTTGGAAATTTAAATAAAATAAAAACCAGAAGTTAGAATAAATGTTGGGAATATAATTAATATAGGAAATGTTTAGTTACAGAATTAAATTTTAAAATAAAGCATGGATGTAAGAAGTAACCAGAGAAACAATTAGAATACATCTTTAGAAAACATTTATCAACTTACTAGGTTTAAGTGACAACAAATAAACTATATATTATCCAATTGTACAAAGTCATATTGCTATATATAGACTCCTGTCATTATCACAACATGGTATACAAACAAGTCCATTACTTCCCAAATTTGCCACACATCCTTCCTCATCTCCTTGTAGAACAATGTACCATTTCTTACAAATGTTATCGTATATAGATTTATTATCAACCAGCAATCATCATGGCTGTTTCCAAAGTGTGTGTGTGTATGTGTGTGTGTGTGTGTGTGTGTGCACGCACGCGCGCGCACGTGTGCTTTCTGGGATCAGAAGGAGAACTATTTGTGGAATGGAAGCAGATCAGTGGGAGGGGGAAGGAGACAATGTGGAGCATTGGGAAGCAAATATGAGCAAAGTATGATAATCAATATGTATGTGAATGTGTTGTAATGAAAGTCATTATCATGTACACTAACTAAAAGGCTAGTCTGCACATAAGGATATGTTTAGTTGTTGTAGATGCTATGTTTATATTTGTCAAAATGACTAGTTTCAGAGCTATTTCTTAGTTACAGTGATGCTTGTCAGAGAGTCTGGGAATTTGCAAAACCAGAAATTCCTGGTTTCCTTAATTTTGACAGTTCCCTTTTAGGACTCCATTTCTTTTTACATCACATGATAAGCAAGAAAGGTTTTTATATGCCTATTACAAACATATCACAGCAAGAATGTTGAAAGAGAAAGGTGCATCTAAAATTATAAACTAGCAAAAGTAAGAGAAAATGAGAAATAGTGACTAAGATCACCCCTGGCCTTTCATTAGAAGAGCAGAGGCCAGCGGTGGCAGCTATTTGTGTACAAATACCAAACAAAGAAAGAAAAATTGAAACTTACAGTCAGAAAAGCCATCTTTAAAACTGAACATGATATAATCCCTCTTCCCTCTCTTCAACTGGACTCCTGGAGCTCAGCCTGGTGCTTAGCTGTGGATCTCTGCATCTGCTTCCATCAGTTACTGGGTGAAGGTTCTATGATAACAGGGTATTCACCAATCTGATTACTGGGTAAGCCAGTTCAGGCACCCTCAACCACTATTGCTAGTAGTTTAAACTGGGGTTGTCCTTGTGGGTTTCTGGGAATTTCCTTAGCACCAGATTTCTCACTTACCCCATAATGTCTCCCTATATCAAGATATCTCTTTCATTGCTCTCCCACTCTGTCCCTCCTTCAGCTTGTCCATCCTGTTCCTTCATGTTCTCATCCCCCATCTGCTCCCCTCTATTGCCCTCCCTCATCCCCAATTTACTCCATGAGGTCAAGATCATGATGGGGAAATCTACAGAGACAATTAAACCAAGCTCATAGGAACTCATGAACTTTAGACCGACAGCTGTGGAACCTGCATGGGACCGGACCAGGCTCTCTGCATACAGGAGACAATTATGAGGCTGGGTCTGTTTGAGAGGCCCCTGGCAGTGTGATCAGATCTACCTCTGGTGCATGAACTGGCTTTCTGGGTCCCATTACCTATGGTCAGACACCGTGCTCAACCTTGAGGCAGTGGGAGGGCCTGGGTCCTGCTTCAATTGAATGCACCAGGCTTTGCTGTCCCTGCCATGGGAGAACTTACACTTTTGGAAAAGGGGATGAGGGATGAACCAGGAGGGGAGTAGGCAGTGGGAGGGAGGAGGAGAGTGGGAGGAGGGATGAGAAGGGGATCTATGGTTGGAACATAAAATGAATAAAAATTTTTTTAAATAAAAAAAAACTTAAGGCAAACATGATACAGAAAGCATCTGCATAGGAAACAGGCCCATGAAAGGTACTGAACATCCTAAATCATTAAGGATTTCCCATCAATGAAACAACAGAATTCTACAGCTCATCTGTGAGAATGGAAAACCAGAACGAAATAAAACCCTAAACATTGACAATGACAAATGTTTCTGTGAAAGAGGAGAATCAAGACATCTCTCCACTGGGAGAAAACACCTGCCAATCATACTTTTGATGAGGGTCTTGACTCTGGAATACAGTCAAATGTCCTGCAACTCAGTGGTACAAAGTCAAACAACTCAATTAAAAATGAGCAAAGGATGTAACTTGGCATTTCCTTTAAGAAAGCATGCAAAGAGATAAGAAGATACTCAATTTCACTAAACGTTGGGAGTCATGTAAATAAAGAACAACACACAACAGTCCATAAACACTAGAAATGCTATAATTGGACAGTCTAAACCAATGCAGACACCATTTCACAACCCACGAAGAATCTAAAGACAAGCAAAATGATAACACAGTAACACACGTTGTTGCAGAAATTAAAGAAATTGGTGTCCTCATACATTACTGTTGAGGGTGGAAAATGCTTTAGTGCCCTTGAAGAGTTTGGCAGCTGCTCAAAACAAAGTGTATCCATTTGTACCAGAAACTCTATCAAAGAAATGCAAATATCCAGCCACACGAAACTTGTGCACATCTTCATAGCAGCAAAATTTGTAAAAGCCCAAATTGAACAACCTGTAAGTCCATGAAATAAATGGATAAATTAGATATGGTCATTAATATAATAGAACCCTACTATACTTTCAAAGGCACGAATTGCTGCTGGATATTTCCTCCAAATTGAAGTGTTCCCTTCTGGAAGAGCAGGGAGGGTCCTAAGGTTCAGGAAAGGAAAGAAACTTAAGAGACTCAACTCATAAAACCTACAAGACTCAGAAAGATCATAAAGTTATTTATAAGATTCACAAAAAGCCAGAGGCAGTATAAGCAGAAAACAATTGTGTAGGGAGAGGAGACTCTCCAATTGAGCTGCCTGTAGATTGTGCAAGGACGTCCAGGGAAGCAGCCTTTCCTAGTAACCACCTGTGCAGCTGTCTTTGAGTGACATGTGCTCTGGAAAAGTAACCGCTTACACATACTTATGTAAGTAACCCCAATAAACTTACTACTTCACCAAGCCAGACATGGGTAGAATAATTTCTTTGTTCTACCCTCCCCTCAGTGTGTTATCTGGTATGACTAGCTGTTTGTTTCTGTCTAGGAAAAGTCACACACAAACAATGATACATAGTATATCTTGAGTGAACTTGAGTATTTATCCAAAGTGAAAAAAATCATAAAAATACACGCATCATAGGATTCTATTAATATGGAATGTCAAATACAAAGAAAAATAAATAATACGGATTAATGTTATTCAGTACCTTGCTGAAGTGGATGCCTGAGAAAGGACTGCTAATGCATATGAAGCTTATTTGATGATTAAAATGTTCAACAATAGATTACAACAAAGGTTGCACAGACCTCTAAATACACTAAAACCCTTGAAAACAGAAATAGGTAAAGGAAGTGGTATGCAAATTATACCTCAACAGAGGTGTTGAAATATCACATCTCACTTGGAACAAGAATGAGAATGAGTCTCAGGTTTTACTGAGTTTCTTACATTTTATTTTAGAGGCTACCAAATGCATAATCTAACTTTATCAAAAATAAATGATTAAATAATTTTATGTTGTGTGACTGGTAATAGAGGATGCACTTGAAGCCACACCTGTTTGGGTAGTTAGGAGATAATTAAGTTGATTGTCTGATGTTTACTTATCCTTTCATGTTTTTTCTGTCTTTCAAACTCAGGGTGAAGCCCTTGATTACACAATGATGGCCTCTTAAAAGATCCTAGGAAGGCACTATTTTTATTTTCCTAAGTCTCTCTGAGAACTCACAGATCTCTTCTCCTTTTGGGTATTAGATACCCTGAGAGACTGCATTGTGATTAGCATCTTTGCCTAAATATGGTAACCTATGTGGCTATATATAAGGGGGCAAAGTTGTAGGTTCCAGAGAACTTGGAACCAGAAACTAAGAAAAAAGAGTAGGGACTTTTCACCCCCAGTGATTTGTTTCTCTATGTCATTTGGTAATTCTCATTTCTTAGACTTGTTTTTCTCATCCATATACTAATAATATTGATTTTATTCTAAAAGAAATTTTGATTATTGCAGGACCCATAGGAAGGTAACCACTAAACTTTGCTTGAAAAAAATGGTCCTTCAGGTTCCTGCTTTGCAGAGGAAACTGACGGACATTCTACAGGACACAGAGAAAAGTGACTGAGAGGCTCTAGATCTATGGGCTGACAACAGCTGCCCCAACTTTACAGAGGAACTTTGGATGACTGTCCAGGCTGCCAGCTGTCTCTGTCTACTCTCACAAGACTCATGAAAGTTGCTTGCATCCTTCTCCCACTTCTCAGGTAATGTTATATCCTTCTGAAGGTCTTTAATGTAGTTGAAGACTAGATAGTTATAGTTTCCTTAGTCATGATAAAAGATAAGTTAGATATAAAACCTTAGACTAACAAATATAGGATAGATAGGATATCTTCTTTAATTTTACCAAATACAAATAGATATTATAACTATAATTCTTGCTTGATAATTGTTTTGTTATATGTAATTTTACTATGTTAAAGTTAAATCCTTCCTTTAAAAAAAAAGGGTAAGTGCTGTAGCTATCAATCACTCTGTATACTGTGAATGTGTTGTCCTGATTGATTGATAAATAAAATGCTGATTGGCCAGTAGCCAGGCAGGAAGTATAGTATAGGTGGGACAAGCAGAGAGGAGAATTCTGGGAAGTGGAAGTAGCTGAGTCAGGAGATGCTGCCAGCTACTGCTGCTGCCATGAGAAGTAAGATGTAAAGTACCAGTAAGCCACGAGCCACATGGCAACTTATAGATTAATAGAAATGGGTTAATTTAAGACATAAGAACTGGATAGCAAGGAGCCTGCCATAGCCAAACAGTTTATAAGTAATATAAGTTTCTGTGTGTTTACTTGGGTCTGAGTGACTGAGGGCCCAGGTGGGACTAGAGATAACTCCAGCAACAGAGTATTTAGTTAGATAGTTGTGGTTTGAATAAGAATGGTCCCTATAGGTTTATATATTTGAATGCCTAGGGAATGACACTATTTGAGAGGATTAGGAGTTACAGCCTTGTTGGAAGAAGTGTGTCACTGGGAATGGGTTTTGAGGTTTCAAAAACCCCTTCTAATCATAGAGTCATTCTTTTCCTGCTACCTGCAGATCTGGGTGTAGAACTCTCAACTACTTCTCTCTTTCTGCTGCTTGCAGATATAGATGTACACCTCTCAAGTATTTCTCAAGGTAACACATCTGCCTGTTTGCCATCATGCTCCCTGACCATGACCAGAGGTTTAGTCCATTGTCATCATGGACTAAACCTCTGAAACTGCAAGCAAGTTCCAGTTAAATGCTTCCCTTTATCAGAATTGCTGTGGTCATGGTGTCTCTTCACAGCAATATAGAGCACACTGACAATATAGAAGTTGGTATCAGGAGTTGGGTATTGCTGTGACATGCATGACCATGCTTCCTGTTGGCAGAATGTGGGCTTTGGGATTTTAGGGAAGATATTGAACATTTTATGCCCAGCTTACTGAGACATGCTAGAAAGAGCATGGAAGACACTGGTGCCGAGAGCAACATAGATTGTGACATCCCAGTTCAAGAGGTTTCAGAGGAGAAGAACATTAGCAGTGGCCTTGAGACTGTTCTTGTGATATTTGGTAAAGAATATGGCTACTTTCTGCCCTTATACAAAAACCATACCTAAGGCTAAATTGAAGAATTTTGGATTAATGGCATTGGCAGAGGAGATTTCAAGACACCCTAATATTGATTGTGTCATGGGATTATTACTGGTCACTCTTACATGGATCTACAGTGAAAAGGAAGAAAGCTAAGACAAAGTGAAACACAGAAATAGTGTAAGGTCAAATAGTGAAAATGATTTCGAATATGGGAGGCCCTTTATATGTGTGAGGCAATACTATTGTTCATCAAGATGAAAAATTGATAGAAACAGAAAAGATAATGTTGATGATAATCATAAGGAGGAACATTACACAAAATGCCACCATTGATGACTTTTCCCCCTGAAAACTTACTTTGTGTATGTTTGCTATATGCTGAGATACATGCTTCACTTCTCCAGTTGCTGACACAGGAGATGTTTTCCCTGGAGTAACCTTTACAGATACACAGGTCTTTGTTATCAACTTTGTGATTTGTAGAATGATTAGAACATTAGCACTGACAGGGAACAAGAAGTAGGGAGGAAATGGCCATTCTCACCAATGCTTCTCTACTGGCTGGCATTATTTCCAAGATGTGTGTGATACACCAAACAAGTTTCAGAGCTTATGATGAAAAGCAGCTTCTGTATAACTTTTTATTCTAATTCTGTACATTAACCCTTCAACCTCCTCCACTCCGTGAGCAGTAATGCTTTTCTCATACCACTTAAGGGTGCACTTAATCCACCTGGAAAATGCATAAACATTCCTCAAGACCCTGGTGAAGGCAGGTTGGGGGCAGCTGGCTTTCAGGTAGATTCCTGGCACACCTCAGAGGAGCAAATGTTCACTTCCCCTTTTTGGGGGTGCTGGAGACTGAACCCCATGACTTTGTCCATGTTAGGCAAGCACTCTGTCACTGTGAGCTAGAGCTCAGCCTCATGGCCTCTGTTTATGCCAGTGTTTATGCCTCTGGCTTTGTGCATACTGAACAATATACAAACTCTGTACTTCTGTATCTTTCTTATTGGACTGTAAGCTCAGAGGCATGGGGTAGAGAGTGCTATCATCTACCTTAGAGCCACAGATCCCAGCACCCATATACAAATCTGAGCGTGGCCTGCATGCCTATAACCTCAGTGCTGTGAAAGGTATAGGCAGCTTTTCTAGAAATTGTATGTTATCAGCCTAGCCCCAGGTAAGAGACCCTGCCTCCAGAGAATAAGGCAGAGAGTGACTGATCTGGATGTAGGGGCACCTCTCCATATACAAATGTGTGCATACACCTTATACACATATACACAGACAGACTCACACACACACACACACACACACACACACACACACACACAAACACATCATTTTAAAAATTTTAGAAGTTCTAATAATTTTGAAGAAGTCACTCTAGGTTTTTATATCTTATTTAGTCCACCAAGAAAGAAAGGAGTATATCTGTCTGGTGATGATAAGAAGCAGCTGTTGAAAATACAGGGGAGGCAGAATGCCTGTGCTGAGCCATAAAAAGGAAGAAAAACCAAAATAATACATTCTTTTGCTAGTGTTTCCTTGGCCAAAACAATTCTTAAAACTATGTGTCTATTTGTCCCTGTGTATATGTGTGTATGTTTGTGTTTGTGTGTGTGTGTGTGTGTGTGTGTGTGTGTGTGTGTGTGTGTGCGTGTGACAAGTATTCATGCATCTGTGGAGGCCAGATAAGGAGTTCAGATTCCCTGGAGCAGGTGTTAAGTTAGTTGTGGGCAGCCATGAGGTATTGAGAACATAACTCCAGTCCTCTTGAAGAGCTACAAGTGTTCTTAACCATCAAGCCTTCTCTATAGCCCCTGACAAAAATAATCTTTAAAATGTTTCAAATGCATGAAATACTTAAACTTGCTAAGGTCATCAGTCTTTTAATTATCATCATAACTGAATCACAGGATCTTACTGATGGGGAAGGTGCCTGTGTTAACTAACAATAGTCCTTATGTGGCTTCTGATAAAAAAAACAACAACAAAACAAAACAAAACAACAAAACATAAACAACAACAACAACAACAACAAAAAACCCAAAGGTACCAAAGGTATTAGAGGTCCCATTGCTCCTCAAGGAGTTCTTGTTTATTTTTGATTTCCCAGCTATGGCAAATGCCCATGCAGGCAGCTCCCACAGCCTGTGACCCAAGAACAGGGGTTATTCTCTGAATGCTTAAAGAAAACAGCCGCTGAGGGGTGCTGAAAGGATCGCCCTACTGAGGAGACTTCTTTGTTTCTCTGGCAGCGGGGAGGGCTGGATTGAATTTCTAACTTTCATCACTGCCTTTTGGTTAATGATGCAATTGTTTTGCAACCATTGTGTATTAGAATAGGGTTTAAAAGGATATCGACAGTCTTTTGTCTAATGATCCCATGGCCAACTAAGTTCAGAAGACAACTGCTGGGGCTTATTAATGCCTTTTGAAACCCGTGTTGATTCCTGGCTCAGGACTTCTGTTGAATCGCAGTTTTCTGGTGCTTTGCTTGTCTGTTCCAAGTCTCTCCTCTACCGCTGCAGCTCCCCTCCTGCCTTGTTTTAACCTTGGTGTCTCTGCACAGAGTAAAGAGAAGAAATTGAGTATGGAACTGATGAATAAATAATTACCTCTGCAGAATCAGGAAGCAACCTCTGGGTGCCAGCATCTGAGTCAGGATATTCACATTCACTTCTGTACCCACCACGTGATGTTCTGGGCTCTCAGGGTCTCTTGAATACCATTCCCACATCCCTCCTCAGCAGGCTGCCACTCCAAGTCTCCCCAAGTCCCAAGGGAGCTTTGGCTACTGCATCTGATATGCTGTGTGCTTGAATATTAAAGCCTTCTGCACTCTTCCGATTTAACCCTGGCGTCTCAGCACTGGCCCTCTGGGACCTCCCCAAGCCATTTAAATGACATCCAGGCAAACCAGGCTGAATTACAAAATCATAGCTTTACTAATATAAAATCCCAAGCCTCATATTTTAATATCATATATGAAGTCCTGTCTCATGACCAAGATTAATTTAATATGTAAAACAATAGATACCTCAAATTAATACAAAACACTGTAATACAAATGACTCTTATTCAGATTTGAATCCTGCACACAAAGGCTATAAGTAAATTAGTTTTATTGATCTATATTCATAGAATTATTTAAATGTACCCTCTGGTACTGAGAGCCAGGGGTTTCTCTGATGCTTGCCATTAATGCATTTTTCATTAGTGGCTAGTGCTGGGAAGCCCAAATTTCATTTGGCTGCAAAAGATTAATTTCCTCTTGACAACCATGGCCAGATTTAAAAAAAAGAAGAAGAAAGGAGTTGAAACAGTAACCTAAAGACAGTTCTCAGAACTATGAACTAGAAGACGAGGAAAACATGGATTAAAAAAAAATTAAATTAAATTAAATTAAAAACAAAAAACACTGAAAACATTGTGTGTGTGTGTGTGTGTGTGTGTGTGTGTGTGTGTGTGTGTGTGTTTCTTCCTTCACAGTGTGTTGGGGGTGGGGGGAACAAACATCTTCAAGACAAATAAACCAGTCTTGTCTTTGGTTCTTGACTCTGTCTGAGAACAGGCCACTCCCTTGTAGTTGGTAACTGATGTATTTTTCATCTCAGAATCATAAATAGGAAGGTACGAAGGCAATTCATCTCCAAGTGGTTTTGAATTATTGTATCTTTCCTTTGCCTCTTGAGTGGATTTCCTGAAAGTATTTTCTCATCAACCTCGGAGAAGAAGCACATATAATAATAGGAATAATATAATTAAGGCTAATTAAAGCCGTTCAAATTAATTTTGTTTGAAGATTCTTTGGAAAATTCGAAACTCCCATTGAGATAATTGGTACACTCTGGGGAGTCACAGAACTGAGCCCCTGAACCTGACTGCTGCTTGGATGTCCCCACCAGCAGAGAGAGTACCCTGATTTGTCTTCCCCTAGGGTAGTGCAGTCATTATGCCAGCTCTGTGGGGAACCTTCTAGTTTTTCCTTTTAACTCTCTCATCATTGGACCCCACAACCACTAACCTATTTATTATGACAATAGAATAATACTGATGTGGACCATGAAGACCAAAATGGGAAATATTTTTACAAGTGGGCAGAGTAAGCAGTCATTTTCCTGTGATTTATGAGCTGTTAAATGCTTTCTTGCATAAAGTGTGTCTCTCTTCTAGTCTTGTCCCAGTGTTAGAGAGTCCTTTGCCTTCTAGGGGGTTATTTCTTATAGATGGAAGTTCTTTGTATTTTATAGAAATCTCTTTAAGGAACCAGTTCCCTTGGGCATATTAATTCTTTCTAGAAACTGCTATCAATGATTAGTGTCACAAAACCTCAATGGTTATTTTAAAAACATTTTTCACAAACTGCTATGCTAAAAAAAAAAAAATCCCCTCAAAAATAATCTTCATTTTTTACTTATTTGTGTTTGTATGTGTGTGTATGTGTGTGTATGTGTGTGTGTATGTGTGTATATGTATGTGTGTGTATGTGTGTGTATGTGTGTATTGTGTGTATGTGTGTGTGTATGTGTGTGTGTGTGTGTATGTGTGTGTATGTGCATGTATGTGTGTGTGTGTATGTGTGTGCATGTGTGTGTATGTGTGTGTATGTGTGTGTGTGTGTGTGTGTGTGTATGTGTGTCCATCTATGGAGGTGGGAGGACAATTTACAAGAGTCAGTTCTCTCCTCCCACCATGTGGGTTCAGTGACTTGAACTCAGTTTGTTAGGCTTGAGTGCAAGCACGTTTACCCACTAAGCTCTCTCTGCCCCAACAAAGATGTCTACATTTTACTTCTCAGACATTACTGGCTGGCCAAATAATAAGGGATTGCAATTTTCTGATGGAATTAAAATCATCAATTCATCTGGATAAGAAAGTTATTTTGGAATAGCTGATGCACTCCATGTAACCACAACAGGCCTTTAAAGTACAAGAGATAAAGAGAAGAGAAAGATAATAAGTCTGGTGTAATATTATAGGACACAGCTCATCTTTGTGGAAATAATGGGGCCATAAACCAGGGAGTTCGGACATCCTACAGAAGCCAGGAAGCAGATTCTTCCCTAAAGCTGCAAGAGAGCCCCGTTGAAAACTTTATGTCAGTTCCACACAACCAATTTGAACTACTGAGCTTACAATTCTGAGATAAGGTATTTATGTGGTTTTAAGGTAGTAGATCATGGCAATTTCTTCCAGTTACAATGGAAACTAATGCAAAAGGAGATGGGAACAGGCCAGTTTTTCAGGTTTGAAATCCAGTATCCAGCCATGGGTGAGTGGGAGGGGCTAGAGCGAACACAACAGAAATAAACACAATGGAGGAACACTGAGGTGGTGCTGTGAGGTGTAAGAAGCAGGGAGTGCTGAGAAGATGGGCAGCACGTGGTTATTGACAGATGCAAGGAGTGATGATCCAAGAGAGAAGAGCGTGATAAATAGGAGGCAGCTCATGACATAGCTTGATCATCCCTAATGCAAAGACCCCAAATCTACAACACACAAAATCTGAAGTAGCTTGAGGGTTGCTTGACATTGAGTTTTTGGAGCATTTTTGGATTTTAGAATTTTAGATAAGGTATCATCAACTGGTAAAAAAAAAATCTATGTCATTATTCCCAAACTTAAAAAGAAAATCTGAAATCTGAAAAGCTTCTGGCTCCAGGCCTTACTCCAGCTTTTAGTGATTTTCCATTGCTGTATAGTAAAATTACTGCAGGCTTAGAGACTTACAGTAACACATTCATCATTCCACAGTGTGTTGTGGTTTAGGAGGCTGGAATTGCCCAGCTGAACCTGCTGGTGGCCTCTCCGGAACTGACCACCAAAGGCACATAGTCTGTTCAGGTCTGTATGCTCATCAGAGGAGAAGTCACTTTCATGTTCAGTCATGTTGGTGGTAGGATTTATTCTTATGGTGGCATTGCTACAGACTCTTTATTCATCCATCCATCCATCCATCCCAGTGCCAGGGACCAAACCCTTGCCTTGTACTTTCTAGGAATCTTAGAATTCTCTAAAGGCCCTGATTTTTGGTGGTTATTTTCTGGAGAGCACCTTCACACCTTAGAATCTCAGAAATTCCTTCATACTAGGTCTCCCCCAGTATAGCAAGTCACAAAGTAGCTGTGGAGAATATATTTATGATGTACTGCACTAATCCTTAGGGACAAGTCCCAGGGATCTGCTCCAGCACTCATGGAAGGAACTGCATAAAGACATAGACACAAGGAAATGTGAATCACTGGAGCTCAACCCTATGTTTGCTTGTGTGTGTGTGTGTGTGTGTGTGTGTGTGTGTGTGTGTGTGTGTGTGTGTTTAAACCATTAGTAACACTCAGACTTGATGTACATCTTCACCCAGGTTATGCATCTTTAGGGATTGTGTTACTACTGCCAATGACTTTTCTCACAATAGAATGGTAGAATTGATTTTTTTCAAGAAATTCATCAGTTTTGTGTCTTTCAAAATGGCAATTATTAGAGCCTAAAAAGGGTCCACATGTTCTTAGGAAAGACCGGTTCTTTATTGGTGTTTAATAGATAGTGACTGCTAGAACCCAGGCAAGCCACTAATCACATCACACCTACTTTTAACAAAGTCTTTCTTACAGACACAGTAAGAGAAATGTCAAGCCCACACCTGTCTGTGAATCCCTAACCTCTTAAGTGACTTCCTTGGTGCCAATATTCTGGAAGAATGATAGGTGCCCAGCTCATTTGCCCTAAGGAAGTTTACTGACCCCAGGCTGCCAGACTCTGGAACAACAACAGAATGTGGTGACATATCCTCCATCCAGACAATAGGTACAACTTAACTAAATGTATCCCTTCTCTTCTACACCACCAGTCACACATTACTTCACTGGGATTCCCTCCCCTGCCTCCCACCACTCAGGAATCAGGGACAGCCTTCCTGCAAGCCCATGCTTTGAACTCATCACCCACATGGCATGGAGCCTGCCCCCTTCTTTGGAATCTGTCATAAGAGAACCCCCACTGTGCCACATGGGGCTGCACTCTCCTCAAATGCCCTGTCACGCTGTTGTCTGTCTGTCCATGCCATTGATAACCAAATTTCTTACCTAAAAGATAATTAGCCTCAGTGTCCCTCTTGAGCATCAAACCTGAAGCCTTATGATGATGTAGCTCATGTAAAGGTGAACTGGATAGACTCTCATTATACATTGCCCCCCATCTCCCACTTCCTCCTTTTCTTTTATGTCCAGCCCCTGACTTTTTTCTTCTAGCTCCTTCATTCCCTGAGAATGATATAGACTGTCCATATCTTTCTCAGAGTCATTAGTTTTCTAAATTGAAAATCAGTAGCATATGCTCAACTCCCTAGCATCTCCTTGGGTATAGGGGGTGTCTCTGTCCATATGGCAGGTTGTATAGCACAGGAGTCCTTTCTATGGCAGTTTTTGTGGGACTTTTAGTGTTGAGATTGTGAGATTCAGCCCAGCAGACCTTGAATTTTCATTATTAAAATGGAGCTCCCAAGACAGATTTTAAGTTAATAGCATATTAGGAAGAGACCTGATTTAAGAACGTTTTGTGTAAGAAAAATAAAACAAATCTGTAAATATGATTAGCCAATGAGGTGTCTGTTAGTAATTTCTCACATAAATAGGTTTTTTGGAAAACCAGAGACACCCACTGACCAGAGAAGGTCCTCAATGTTTGCTGAGTGAGTTCTCAATTGAATCAGGATTCTGACTCATTATCACAAAGAACAACCAATCAAAATTGAGCTTCACACAGGGAGGTGAAGGTGGTCTCAGTTTCCCACACAGCTTGGTAATGATAGATTCTATGCTGTTTTAGATGAAAAAAAGATCCACACTGGCTTGTAGAAACCAGGATAATGATGTAGAAAGTGTTAATGAGAAAAGGAAAAGTAGCTGGGCTTAGTCGAGGTTCTGCACATTCTGCAAGAGTGTGCTCTTTGTTTGGATTGGTGATGCTTGCTGCATTCCTTCTGTAGTCTAGGGAAGCGGGTGTGGTTTTCAGCAGAGCACATCACTTTCTGGTAACTCTGCCTCACCATCCCTTTACACTAAGGTGTCAAATTATCAAATTACTGTTACCAGAAGTTTAAATTAACTTGGACCTTGTCAGATGAGCCATGGGAAACCAGGATGTAAACAAATATAATCTTAACTATAGTAAGAGCAAAATGAAACATTTCTCTGTGTGTGTATGTTGTGTGTTATGTATGGGATGTATGTGTGTGTGATGTATGCATATTGTGCATGTATGCTATGTTTGTTGTGTGTGTATGACATGTGTGAGGATGTGTATATATATCTATATCTATCTATCTATATCATATATATAGTGTGTTTGTGTTGTATGTATATACATGTGTGTGTGTGTGTGTGTGTGTGTGTGTGTGTGTGTGTGATGTGTATATGCATGTTACATGCTAGGTGTTCAGGTATGATGCTTGTATGTTGTGTGTAATATGTGTGCCTATATGTTGTATGTACATGTGTGCGTGTGTGTGTGTGTGTGTGTGTGTGTGTGTGTGTGTGCTCCTAAAAAGCACATGAATGAACTGAGTGCATGTAGTGAAGACATCATTCTTAGTGAATATCCTGTTGCTCTGAAGAGACACCATGACCATAGCAACTCTTATAAAGAAAAGCATTTAATTGGGGCTGACTTACAGTTTCAGCCGTATTCAATATACAGCTGAATTCTACTATAACTCAAAGATTATATTTGTTTACATCCTGGTTTCCCATGGCTCATCTGACAAGGTCCAAGTTAATTTAAACTTCTGGTAATAGTAATTTGATAATTTGACACCTTAGTGTAAAGGGATGGTGAGGCAGAGTTACCAGAAAGTGATGTGCTCTGCTGAAAACCACACCCCCTTCCCTAGACTACTCAAGGAATACAGCAAGCATCACCAATCCAAACTCAGAGCACAGTATTGCAGAACATGAAGAAGCTAAACTAATAATTATTATTATTACTAAAGCTTAACTAATAAAAAATAAATTGGGTAAAAGATGCAGAATTCTGAAACCAGGGCTACAGGCAACACTCTGAATGAAACTCTAACAAATGAGGTAACCGTTGCCTTAGTTACTTCTCTCTCACCCTCTGAATTAATGTGATAGAGCAGAGGTGAATGCCACGACCCAATCCGATGTGAACTTGGCCTCCATGGAGAACAGCCAAGAAGATTTTATGGATCATTATTCATTTCCAACTTCCTTGGGGTTGTTCTCCAAGTTTCAGGCAACAGTTGATTCCTTTAAAATAATTATGTCTAGCTAGATCAAGGTTCTTATTCAAACTGCTTATTCTACTGCTTTCTAACAGTCTAACAACTATATGCCAGCAACAAGGATTAAACTCGTTAGCAGCTGGATGTGCAATCTCAGAGTTATAGGAGTTTGAGTTTGGCTTGTTTCTAGGTCTGGCTCCTGTTATCTTTATATACACAACACATAGTCATATCAAGTACTTCCCTAGGCCCCAGAGTTGTTCTCAATGAGGGCTAAACCACTGACCTGGAGAACAGTGAATGAAGAAGTCCTCTATTGTTTGGGACCTAGATTAAGTATAGTAACAAAAATGTGCTGCATATACTCAATGGGATTTTACTTATCTGTAAAAATTATGAGATTATTAAATGTAGAGTGGATCTGGAAATTATTATAATAAGCAAAGTACATCATATTCATAAAAATATTTTGTCTCACATGTATATCCTAGTTTTTGGTGATTATATGTATGGGTGTATGTGTGTGTGATTGTAGGCGTAGATTATGAAACTAGAAAGGGGACCACAAAAATGGGAAAGGGAGTGTTAAGGAAGCAGGGGATGCAGTAGGATAACATGAAAGGGTGAAGAAGGCTACTAGAACTGTTTGAGAACAAAGGGGGACAGGGAGACGGGGGAGAAGAGGGAGGAAGAGGGTCAATAAAGACAAATTATGTTTGGAAAAATGCCATAGTAAAGCAATATTTTCTATGCTCATTTACGAAATTAAGAAAAATAATAAATAACGAGGAAAATAAAATAAAATTACACACTAAAAAGTGACTTTAAAAAAAATGCCTCATTTTGTGAGTGTTGATAAGCATCTCCCTGCTCATCTTATTACCAACTCTTCAATTAGAGCATGAGTTTCATTGCACTGATGGGAGTTTGTCCACTTTCTTCTTTTTGTCTAGGAGTGGTGAGGGCAGGGATTGAGTTATTTCTAAATTCTGAGGGTATATCAGGAGAATGATAGCATTCCATCAAACTTCCCTGTGTTGGTTGAAAAATGAATGACTCACTTGTCCTTATAAATATGAAAATGGAGAGCAATGGAGAGATGCGGATTTTTAAAAACAGAATTAACTTTTATTCCATTGGAGGAGGTTAAGAATATTGCACCATGTGCAAAAGATTTCCCCTGGGGTTCTCTTCAGCTCATCAATTCACCTGTGTAAGCTGTGGCCCTAGTGTCAGATGAACACTGCTCTTGGAGACTCTCTGGAGCCTAGAACACACAATAGGTTGCCTTCATAAAGCTCGAATAGAGAGCAAATTTATTGAGTTGTTAAAGTTGTTAAAATGCCATGGCGAAAGCAACTGAAGGGAGAAAGGCTTTATCCTGACATTGGTTTGAGGGATATAGTCCACCACGGTGGGAAGAATGAAAGCGAACACTGAGGTGTGACAGCTGCTCACTTCACCTCAGCTGTCAGGAAGCAAAGAGTGAACAGGAAGTGAGCTGAGCTCTAAAGCATCAGCCCCACACCCTGACATTTCTTCCAACCAGGCTTCACGTTCTAGGGGTTCTACAGCCTTTCTAAACAGCATGGCTGGCTGGGGACCAAATGTTTAACCATGAGCTATCCACTTCCCTCCAGACCTGCCACAGACTGTGAAACTCTGTCAGAAAAATCTAGAATCTAAGACAATATGATTTAAAGACAGTAGCAATAGTGTCACCAATACATTATTAGCTTTCCTTCAAAATAATGTTTTATTTACTTTAATACAAACCAGATACATTTTAAAAGAGTGATGTGTCTATATTGAGCACATTATGTGGTACATCTCATCTAAGACTTGACAGCCATCCTAAGACATGGGTAATACATGTTATTCCAGGATAGAACTACCATTAGCATGCCACAGAGAGGAAGAAACAGACTGAAGCATGAAGATAAGATAGAGAAAGAATTGCTAACTTTATGCCAGTGAACCATCTCTTGCTTAGACTAAAGAGTTAAGCCAAGGGTCCAGTGAGGGTCTGAGTAGCTGCAAGATAGTCCTAACTTTTGCATTGTGGAGTTTTCCATTTTTATTTTTCCTTTTGGTGCAGCATCCAGTGTTTCTGCTTGTAGAAGAAGTATGTGATAATAGAAGCCATGGGTGTGTATGTATCTTTGCATTATTTAGTGTTGCTTTTCCTCTGGACAGTAATGCATAAGAACTAACCTCATATCATGAGTAGTCTAGTAAACATACTAGTCTAGTAAACAGTAACCAGGACTTAAAAAGCTCTGCTGTGAGAAAAAGGCTGGGGGACCAGATACTTGCAAATGAGTCTGATTTTAGTGTTTCTAAATAGTTTGTTAATGTTTCTCTCTCTCTCTCCCCCTCCCTCTCTCTCCCTTTCTTCTTCTTCTTCTTCTTCTTCTTCTTCTTCTTCTTCTTCTTCTTCTTCTTCTTCTTCTTCTTCTTCTTCTTCTTCTTCTTCTCTCCCCCTCCCTCCCTGCTTTCTGTCCTCTCTCTGTCTCTCTCTCTATCTCTCTCCTCTCTCTCATCACTGGGCTCTGAATACAACTGACTGTGACTTATAATGTTGCTTATAAAGCAAGTTCTGTCTTATTTCCTCCTTTCCATAGACCCCACCATTGCCCATTGGAATTGTGGAAGCAGGAAGGAGTGAATTTTTTTTATCCTTTTTTTTCAGTTGGTTTTGCCTCAATAGAGGGATTGTTGGAGCAGCTGGAGGCAGCTCGTCCTAGGGCAGGTAATGATTAATCGTGGATTTGTTGGTCCTGATTGTAATCTTCTATGCAGATAGGCTAATCCTGAGGAAGCCAACCTGAAAGGAACAGAGGCTGAAAGAGACACTTTTGGACAACAGAGGCTGGTCTGAAGATGTTCTTCCCAGTTCTGCCGAGCTCTGAACAGACACCAGACAGTAGATTTTCAAGATGACTCCTACGAGAAAGATAGGAGTGAGCAAGGAAAAAAGAGTGATAAGAGATCTCTTTCTCTCAGAAACCTTGAACTCTGTAGGTTGCAGAAGGCCCCTGGATATAAATGCATAAAGAAGCATAAAGGAAGGAGATATTTTTGTGTGTAAACTCCTAGTAGTACCTACCTACAGCCTTTGCTGCATCTCTGTGAAGTATCTGTATATGAAGATATAATACTACAGAGTCTTACAAAATAACGTGAAATGAAATAGAAACAGCATTGTTAAGGTTCCTAGGACTGGATCTGACACTTATCTAGTCCTTCTCACATAAGATGCTGAGATGCAGGTGGGTATTTCCTATTGAACACAGACTGTCCCTTTCACCTGGAGGAAGAGCATGAACTCATTTCAACAAAGGCTTAGGAAGAGTCTCTTTAAAGAAGACTAACTCAGTTGGCTTACTGGACAAAGATGATCTTTCTTCCATGCTGATCCTGCAACCCCAGTCTCTTGATACTGGTGGAGCTGAGGTAGTTATTCTGTACCATGTGATGAGGAGGAGGATGAAGTCCTGCTGAACAAATCCTGCCCTTAAGTATTTGGATGTTTCTTGTCTCAATGCTTGCTCATTTGCCTTTGGAACTCTTAAAGGAGAGGAAAGCACAGCCCCTGTCTCATTTAAGTCATAACTGTTGGGGTGCTATAGTTACTGCACACCAACTACAACTTTCACTGATATAGTCGTAGTGTCATTTGTAATTAAGAATAGTGTGCTCCATTTGGGGGAGCAGGTCATTCAGATATCCTTGCTGGCTAAGTGAGCAATATTTGCAAGTTCCCAGGGAGTGGAGCAGACAGTGAACATTATGAGAAATCAATAGAGGCAAAGTTGCAGTTATTCCCATAACTCTGTGAATCCCACAAGAAAATCCAGGCAGAGAAAAATCTGTTCCATACAAAGCCAAACATTCTGGAAATTTCTAACAGC
Organism: Onychomys torridus; assembly: GCF_903995425.1. Lineage (NCBI taxonomy): Eukaryota > Metazoa > Chordata > Mammalia > Rodentia > Cricetidae > Onychomys > Onychomys torridus. Next base: position 25,696,282 of record NC_050453.1, read on the forward strand.
TTCATCTACTGTTTTTCTTAAGTCAATAAATGGCTTCTTCACCTAACACCTTTTAGACCTTGCCTCTTGATCATGCATCAAGTTCAATTTTTTCTTTTATAACTCATGACTCTCCTCTAAATTGTTATTGTGGTGGTAGAGACTCTGCCTGTCATTTCCATAATCCTGTCTCCAGCACCTACCCCTGTGCCCAACACCCAAAGAACTTTTAGATAACAAGTAGCTAGATGGAGAACACTTTCTTTTGCTTTACTGTCTAACTGACACAAGTCTAGATTTCAGCCTAAGCTGTAGCATGACCAGGACACCACAAAGTCATCCCAGGATTGTTCATGGTGGGGTTTACTGCCAAATGAACTACCTTTCATTTTTCTGTTCAAAGAAATGAAAGACTCCCTAATCAATTTTCTTAGGTGAGACTGGAGAAATTTTCATGGACACAAAAAGCCAGCATACAGAAAACACCTCACCTTCCTCTAAAGCAGACAGGAACCTCCCCTGAGCCAGGCAACTATGCTGATTGTCTGCATGCTTGGAATTTCCGTGATGAAACAATTTTGTAAATAGGGTGATGCTTTCCTTTCTTGTCAGTACGTTAACTCAGACTTTTAAGGAATGCTTATTATTAATTAACTTATTTATTCATTCTTTCTTAAACTCTCATCCTTAAACTGATTGACTTGAACCACATTTTTTTTTTTAAGTTTAAGAGATATTATGACAGATCAGACTAGAAGGAAGAATCAATTTTTCTCCTATAATTTACTGTGAGAATAGTGCACTATGGGAATTTTTCCTCACAGGAAAACTGAACATGAATTCTAAAAATGCATTTTCAATTTTTCATGACGTACAATTCAGAACAAGTTCTTAGCATGCCTTGTAAACCAAGCATAGTCTTCATCACTGGTCGCTCAGATGGCAGATGTCCTTGGGATTTTGTTTGTTTGTTTTGTTTTTTTTCCCCGAGACAGGGTTTCTCTTTGCAGTTTTGGTGCTTATTCTGGATCTCACTCTGTAGACTAGGCTAGCTTCAAACCCGCAGAGACCTGCCTGGCTCTGCCTCCTGAGTGCTGGGATTAAAGGCGTGTGCCACCACCGCCCGGCCTCCTTGGAATGTTTTAATGTCTCTACTCAATTACTCTCATATCACTGTTCTAAAGCAGAGACCTTTCAGTTGTATGTCTCGCCCTTTGCAAGCCTGAATTTTTAAAAAAGTACATCTAATATTTATTTGTTTGTTTATTTGTATATACATGAGTGTGTCTGCTTTTCTGTATGTGCACCATGTACATGCAGGTACCTGCAGAAGCCAGAAGAGTGCATTGCATGCTCTAGAACTGAAGTTACAGGCAGTTGTACATCACCCCATATGGGTACTGGGAACCAATGCTGGGTTTCTGCAAGAGAAGGAAGAGCACTTAACTGCCATCTCTCCAGCCCTACAATTCTGATTTCAGAAAATATTTTACTATGAAAATTTCTGAGCATGCAGAAAACCAGAGTGTAATCACCCAGTTTTAACAATCATGTTATTTGGTTTGTTTAGTCTGTTTTTTTCCACCTCTTCTCAGTTTTGTTTACTTATTTATTTTTCTATTGTACACTTTTAATCAAATACTGATGTAATTTTACTTCTGATTTTCTCTCCCACAGCATAAATGCTATTAGAGCAGTTTCCCATTGTTTGTGCTTTTGCTTTCCAAAAATCCAGTTACCCATGGTCAGCTAAGCCCTAATTCTACAACAATGAAGAATTTCAGAAATATGCACTTCATAGGTTTTAAACCACATGCCATTCTGAATGAAGTGATGGAGTCTCCCACCATCCTGGTATATCCCAGGTGGGACATGAATCATCCTTCTGTCCGGTGTATCCATATTGCAGAAACTACTCACCCACTAGCACTTAATAAACAGACAGGTCTTGGGTTATCAAACTTACTGTCACAGTGCATGTGTCTAAAATAACCCTACTTTGCTTAATGATATCATCAAGCATAAGAATAGCAATGTTGGTTATTTGTATATACCACAAGGAAGACATAACATACTTCTTTTAAGAGAAGAGGTGTAAGTACTCAAAAAGAAATCCCCTCAAATTCATATGCTGAAGTTGCTAAAATTCTACCTTAAGAACACCTCTTCAAAACTGTTCAAAAAGAAAAAGGAAATTCTCCAAGTTTGCTATCACACTTCAGGTTGTAAATGCCACAGTGTATGATAGGAGCTCAGTTAAGATGTAAATAGCATTAGAATTATGCTTCTATGCACAGATAGGAAATAGACCCATGGCACATCCTCTGTGGTCTCAGGTGGTGGGGGCCTAAGACAAGAAATAGACCAGTGACACATCACCTATGGTCTCAGGTGGCAGGGGCCTTAGAAGATTCTGCATCCTCCCCCTCAGATAAAGAAGACTACTATACTATCCCTAATGCATTTTCAATGATTCATTAGTGTCCTTTAATATCCAGTCCATACCACATCACCTCATTTGTCTAATATTTTTTATAGTTGGCATATTCATTCTGAATTTAAGCAATTCCTGCTTATTGTATTTGATTACATGTGTAAACTTATTTAAATTTGCTCTTGATATATAGATCTATCTACTCTCAGTTTTTTCTTTTCTTTTCTTTTTTTTTTTTTTTTTGAGCTATTGATTGACTTGGTGAAGGAAGTGGAGAAGAACAGTCCACATTCTGTACGTGCTTTGTGTATCACTTAACAAGTTTCTGTAGTTAGTATATTTTCTATAGACTAAGAGTTAGATTTAAAACTTTGATCAGATTACAAATCAATTTTGTTTTAGGATTTTTATTTCGGTATTGTGTTGGTAGTATCTCATATCTGGAGCATAACAATATTTGCTGAGGATAAAGTTGATCAGGAGTCCAGTCATTCTAATGCTTTGACTCAATGACCCCTCTTTGCAATGAGAGAACTTCCCAGCTGTTCATCATCTACCCTGCTGTCTCAGTGCTGGTAGTTACTTAACTATGTGTTCTTAAGGGCTTGGGATGTGGATCAGTGACAGAAGACTTAGGTTTGATCTTCAAAACACACACACACACACACACACACACACACACACACACACACATACACACACACACACACACACACACACACACGGAGGGAGGGAGAGGGAGAGAGAGACAGAGAGAGAGACAGAGAGAGAGACAGAGAGAGAGAGAGACAGAGAGAGAGAGAAAGAGAGAGAGAAATAATTTTTAAAATTAGATTTCTAGAAGCAGTATGAAAAACAGCAGCTCAAGTCTGTCATCTAAGCTAGCTCCTATAAAGAATTTAGAGAGTATCATGCCATTAACCTCTGAGGGATCAATCTTGGGAGACTTTAGAGTTCAAATTATTCTCAATTGTTATAGCAGTATAAAATTGATCCTAACTTTAGGAGACATTAGAGAAACTGAGAGATATTGTTCAGCCCATATGGGGCAGATTCTTTGTAGCTTCTATAGTAAACTTCTGTTTATAGGTCTCAATGTCTGTAAATAGAGTAAGAGCAGGCCAGGTCTAAGTCTTACGTTTCCAGTGTATTCGATTCATGTTCTGCATGTAGTGACCATTGGCTAGTTGTGCCTGTCTGTGAGGATTGTTGTTGTGTGCAAGGAACCAATTTATACCAAAGGGTATAAATTGAAAGATATGTTCTAGATTTTGGTATGGTATTACACATTTGAGTCAAGTGCTCATGCTGGTACTCTTGACTGTTGTTCCTTTCCAAATAGAGGGGGAAACCACAAAAAGGGAATGGGCATACTCAAGAAAAACTCAAGTTGATCTAAGGAAGTCAGCAAAGCAAAAATGAGGAATATCTTCCTTCCCATGACTTCACTAAGTCCTGTGCTCTCACAGACCTGTATTGTAAGGATATGGCACATCAGAAAAGGGATGCAAACCTCATTGATTCTTACGCTGAACCACAGTGAAGCTATGAGACTGGTTGCTGGAAGAAGAACTGGAAGTATTCAGAAGGAAAGGAGAGGGCTTAGAGAAAGAAACCAGATCTCAATAAACACTAAAGGGTTTCTTGTATGAGTTATGATACAATCAGGGTGCTTCTGAGTGATCATAGTAGAAACCAAGGAGTGGGAGGATGAGGAGGCTAAATTCAGTGCAAGGTCAAATTTAGCCCTGTCATACCTAGACATCTATCCTACAGACAATACCTTCCCTCTATGGAAGTGTTCCAGTCAAAATTCACAGTAGATCTGGATTGAGGTGCCAGGTTAGACTGCATAGTTAGACTTGTCAATGATGTTACCCATTCTTAATCATCTTCAGCCCTACTATCTCCCAAAAAGTTTCACTCAAAACTTCCGTGAATACAAATTTTCCCTTTATCTCATTACATAGAACATTTATCATTCCTTTCATACATTGTGGTGGCTCAGATCACACCTTAGTTATATGTCGTGTCTAGATGTGTTTCCAACTGTTTCATGCACACTGGCACCACACCCCTCCCCTTCCGCATGAACCTGTTCTCCTTTGTATGTTTTGAAACTGTGTAATATGCTTTTGATTTATGTCCCCCCATGGTGCTGCATTCACGACAGAACACGTGGTTGTGTTCAGTAAGTACAGTTGAAATGGGTTGAAATGATGTCCAGGGACTCCCACAAGACAGCAGAACTGCATTATGGAGACTTCAACTCTGAAGAGGGAGCAATCCAGCTTCATCTTTATCAGAACTTCCCTTAAGACTGCCATAGTTACTCAGTGGTTTCCAGTTGGCCCTAGCCTCCTTCCCTCCTCTCATACTTTCCACATCTTCCCTTCCACCATCTACTTCAGCTTAAGAAAATCACTGTCTTGGCCTTTTACTTTCCCCTTATCAGTCCCTCTACTTTAGGGGAGAATGGGGCATTTGTGTATAAGAAACTTATGCTGAGGTAAATGAGATAAAAATTATTTTCCCTCTCTTTTACAGTTGAGACAAAAGAGATAAAGTGAAATAATGCATGGGTATACACACACACACACACACACACACACACACGCACGCACGCACGCACGCACACACGCACAAGCACACACATGCCGAGGATTCTGAATTTATGATGTGAGTCTGGCCTTTACAAGAAAGTTGTTGACCATGCCATTTTGGTTAAGCTTTATGTACCACTGTTAATCTGGTCCACCTGACCTCACAAGTATATGGTGTCAGTGACATGAGAAAGTGAATGTGGAAACACTGTGAAAATTAGGATGGATGTGGATATAAAATTGCTTTTTAAAAGATTTATTTTCATGTATTTTATTTATGTGTGTATGGGGTGTGTGTGTGTGTGTGTGTGTGTGTGTGTGTGTGTGTGTGTACGTGAAGGTTCTCACAGAAACAAAAAGAGAACATCAGATTCCTCAGAGGTGGAGTTAAATAATTGTGAGCTGTGTAATGTTGATGCTAGGAACTGAACTCAGGTCTTCTGCAAGAGCACAAAGCACTTTTATCTGATGACTCATCATCTCTCCAGCCCCTCAAACAGTTTTTTCTATTAATATGTCAGAAGCATACTAGTCATCCTTCCTTCTCCACCAAGAATTTTCCTCGTACAAATTGAGAGTAGCTAACCCTCTGCAGATGACTGAGATGTGTTGTCTTCTCTGTGCACTGTGGGAAACA